>NC_069504.1:998826904-999126904 GCF_027579735.1 Bombina bombina | reverse complement strand
AGATAAGAATTACATGGATCAAAAGATGCAATATACATTTGATAGATGCGAATTACATGGATCAAAAGATGCAATGTACATTTGATCGATATGAATTACAGAGATCAATAGATGCAATATATATTTGATTGATACGATTGATAGTTATATAATTTCCCTGACCGAGTATAACAATAAGACATGCGGTCTGGGACCCGTGGTGTGTTAAGTACTAAGTAGTTCTATTCTTAGCAGTTTAATACCTGTTACTCCCCCTATCGGGGGAGGTCTATATGGCCTTGATTTTCAGAACAGGGAGATGGAAGAAGATGCTTGGTCTGTCCTCCTACTTCAAATTTGGCCTAAACACAAGTGGCTGTCACAAAACAGTCCAGCCACAAGATCGATAGATTTGATAGATAGATCCATAGATTACATAGATCAATAGATGCAATATACATTTGATAGGTATGAATAACATAGATCAAAAGATGCAATATACATTTGATCGATACAAATTACAGAGATCAATAGATGCAATATATATTTGATTGATACGATTGATAGTTATATAATTTCCCTGACAGAGTATAACAATAAAACATGTGGTCTGAGACCCATGGTAAGGTTACTTCCTTTTGCACAATCGAGTACAGGTTGGGGTCCGGGATTGCCTTTTTGTGCTGTCTGATTCTTTCAGGTATACCAGTATTGAGGTTCTGACCCTGCATTCTGTTACAGAGTCTGTGGGCTTGTATGCAAAGAGCTGGCTGACTGAAAGGAGCAGCAAGGCAGAGGGATCGATTCCTGCCTATAAGAAACCAGAGGGCACGCTACCTGCTGGAAGTGTGCAGTGAGGCAGAGAGATCTATTCCTGCCTAGAAGCAGACAGGCAGAGGGGAAGCTACCTGCCTGGGAGCCCACTGAGACCAGCCCAGCTGGGGGAGATACAGCCGCTGTCTTGACCCAGGTCTCAGTCACGATAGCCCTGGAAGCAGCCTGGCAGGGGGATTTATTCCTGCCTAGAAGCAGACAGGCAGAGGGGACGATAGCTGCCAATAAAGAGCTGCAGGGCAGAGAGGACGCTACCTGACTGGGAGTCCACTGAGACCAGCACAGCTGGGGGAGATACACCTGCTGGCTTGACCCCGGTCTCAGCAACTATATCTCTGGTCCCACTATCCGGTGGCCACCCCTGGGTTTGTACAGAGGAAGGGAGACCCCCTAGTGGAGTACCGCTACATCCGGGAGATGGAAAAAGATGTTTGGACACCCAGTACAGGTTGTTCTCCTTCAGCCTTTTTATACTTGGGTCCCCGACCCTCAACAGGCACAACAGCATGAAATAACACATATGCCATCCTTTTGCACAATAGAGTACAGGTATGGCATCAATTTTAGGAACCCAGAGATAATTTTTAGGAACCGGAAGATGGAAAAAGATGTTTGGACACCCAGTACAGGTCGTTCTCCTTCAGCCTTTTTATACTTGGGTCCCCGACCCTCAACAGGCACAACAGCATGAAATACCACATATGCCATCTTTTTGCACAATAGAGTACAGGTATGGTATCGATTTTAGGAGCCCAGAGATAATTTTTCGGAACTGGGGGATGGAAAAAGATGCTTGGGCACCCAGTACTGGTCGTTCTCCTTCAGCCTTTTTATACTTGGGTCCCCTACCCTCAACAAAAACAACAGCATGAAACACCACATATGCCATCCTTTTGCACAATCAAGTACAGGTATGGCATCAATTTTAGGAACCCGGAGATAATATTTAGGAACCGGGTGATGGGAAAAGATGTTTGGACACCCAGTACAGGTCGTTCTCCTTCAGCCTTTTTATACTTGGGTCCCCGACCCTCAACAGGCACAACAGCATGAAATTCCACATATACCATCCTTTTTGCACAATAGAGTACAGGTATGGCATCGATTTTAGGAACCCAGAGATAATTTTTAGGAACCAGGAGATGTTAAAAGATGTTTGGACACCCAATGCAGGTCGTTCTCCTTCAGCCTTTTTATACTTGGGTTCCCGACCCTCAACAGGCACAACAGCATGAAATACCACATATGCCATCCTTTTGCACAATAGAGTACAGGTATGGCATCAATTTTAGGAACCCGGAGATCATTTTTAGGAACCGGGAGATGGAAAAAGATGCTTGGACACCCAGTACAGGTCGTTCTCCTTCAGCATTTTTATACTTGGGTCCCCGACCCTCAACAGAAACAACAGCATGAAACACCACATATGCCATCCTTTTGCACAATTGAGTAAAGGTATGGCATTGATTTTAGGAACCCGGAGATAATTTTTAGGAACCGGGAGATGGAAAAAGATGCTAGGACATCCAGTACAGGTCGTTCTCCTTCAGCCTTTTTATACTTGGGTCCCCGACCCTCAACAGGCACAACAGCATGAAATACCACATATGCCATCCTTTTGCACAATAGAGTATAGGTATGGCATCGATTTTAGGAACCCAGAGATAATTTTTAGGAACCGGGAGATGGAAAAAGATGTTTGGTTGGTCACCCTACTTCAAATTTGGGGCACTGCACGTGCAATGTACTGTGCCACCAGATATGAGTGGTGTGTTAAGTAGTACTATTCTTAACAGTTTAATCACTGTTATGTGACTTTTTTTTGGTTGGGGTTTTGTAGCCACAGTGCAGCACCAGAGGCCAGAAAAATTAGGCATGTAAAACTGCCTGAAAATTAGGTATTGTTGCAGCCGCTGCTGTAGCAGCGGCCAGAAAAATTGATGTTTGTTTGACAGTTAGTAAGTGCCCTAAAACATTGTGGCTTGAACCCTAGTTGTTGGCGGGTAAGTCATGCAAGTCATCCGCCATTCGAAGATAAAATACAGCAGCTTGTGTACCATTTGTAGCCCAAGGCAGCTCATCTCATCAGGCCTTTTTTGCTCTAATGTATCGCCCAATGTCAGTCCCTTCGGGATCCTTCCCTCATTCATTTTAATAAAGGTGAGATAATCAAGACTTTTTTGACCTAGGCGACTTCTCTTCTCAGTGACAATACCTCCTGCTGCACTGAAGGTCCTTTCTGACAGGACACTTGAAGCGGGGCAGGCCAGAAGTTCGATTGCAAATTGGGATAACTCAGGCCACAGGTCAAGCCTGCACACCCAGTAGTCAAGGGGTCCATCGCTCCTCAGAGTGTCGAGATCCGCAGTTAATGCAAGGTAGTCTTTCTCTGAGGCTGGATCCCGAAGGGCTGTGGCGATGCATAGCAGTTAAAAAGGTCCGCATGTCCTCCATCAAAAACACGTCTTGAAAGCGTCCTGTCCTTGCCGGCGTGGTCGTGGGAGGAGGAAGATTATTTTTCATCTCTTCCCCTGTTAGATTCCCGTTGTGCTGTGACATCACCCTTATACGCTGTGTAAAGCATAATTTTTAATTTATTTTTGAACTGCTCCATCCTTTCCGATTTGCGTGAATTCGGTAACATTTCAGTCACTTTATGCTTATACCGGGGGTCTAGTAGCGTGGACACCCAGTACAGGTCGTTCTCCTTCAGCTTTTTTATATGAGGGTCCCTCAACAGGCACGACAGCATGAAAGATCCCATTTGCACAAGGTTGGAAGCCGAGCTAATCATGTCTCTTTCCTCATCCTCACTGATCTCACTGAAGGTATCTTCTTCCCCCCAGCCACATACAACACCACAGGTATCAGATAGGTGACAACAACGAGCACCCAGGGATGCCTGTTGTGCTTAGTCTTCCGCCTCCTCCTCAAAGCCACATTCCTCCTCTGACTCCTCTTCCTCACAATCCTCTTCCTGCATTGCCGCTGGTCCAGGTGGTGATTGAGACCACAACTGTTCCTCTTCCTCTTCACGCTCATCTATGGCCTGATCCAGCACTCTTCGCAGGGCACGCTCCAGGAAGAAAACAAATGGTATGATGTCGCTGATGGTGCCTTCGGTGCGACTGACTAGTTTTGTCACCTCCTCAAAAGGACGCATAAGCCTACAGGCATTGCGCATGAGCGTCCAGTAACATGCCAAAAAAATCCCCAGCTCCCCAGAGGCTGTCCTAGCACCCCGGTCATACAAATACTCATTAACAGATTTTTCTTGTTGGAGCAGGCGGTTGAACATTAGGAGTGTTGAATTCCACCGTGTCAGGCTGTCGCAAATCAAGCGCCTCACTGGCAGGTTGTTTCGCCGCTGGATATCGGACAAGTGCGCCATGGCCACGTAGGAACACCTGAAATGGCCACACACCTTCCTGGCCTGCTTCAGGACGTCCTGTAAGCCTGGGTACTTATGCACAAAGCGTTGTACAATCAGATTACACACATGTGCCATGCACGGCACATGTTTCAACTTGCCCAATTTCAATGCCGCCACCAAATTACTTCCATTGTCAGAAACAACTTTGCCAATCTCCAGTTGGTGCGGAGTCAGCCACTGATCCACCTGTGCGTTCAGGGCAGACAGGAGTGCTGGTGCGGTGTGACTCTCGGCTTTTTGGCAAGTCAACCCCAAGACGGCGTGTCACTGCCATATCCAGGATGTGGAATAGTACCTGGGGAGCTGGGGGGTGCCATTGATGTGGAGCAAGATGCAGCAGCAGAAGAGGACTCATCCGAGGAGGTTATGGAAGAGGATGGAGGAGGAGGAGTAGAGGAGGTGGCAGCAGGCCTGCCTGCAAGTCGTGGCGGTGTCACCAACTCCTCTGCAGAGCCAGGCATTCCATGCTTGTCAGCCGTCAGCAGGTTTTTCCCAATGCGCAGTGTAGGTAATATATCTGCCATGACCATGCTTTGCAGACCAGCTATCAGTGGTCAGATGGACCTTTGCCCCAACGCTGTGTGTCAGACATGCCATTACTTCCTTTCGCACATCGAGTACAGGTTGGGGATTGCCTTTTGTGAAAAGAAATTTCGGCCAGGTACCTTCCACTGCGGTGTCCCAATAGATACAAATTTTTTGAATGCCTCAGACTCCACCAGCTTGTATGGTAAAAGCTGGCGGGCTAAGAGTTCAGACAAGCCAGCTGTCAGACGCCGGGCAAAGGGGTGACTTTTGGAAATTGGCTTCTTACACTCAAACATGTCCTTGACAGACACCTGACTAGGGGCAGATGACCAGGAACTGCTACGTAAGAGAGACTGAGTGGCGGATGGTTGAGAGGGGGCAAGGACAGCAGTGGTTGACGTGGCTGAAGATGCTGGACCAGGAGGAGGATGGCGGCTTTGAGTTTGTTTGCTGCTTCTACTAATGTGTTCATCCCATTGGTGTTTGTGATGTGAGACCATGTTCCTTCGCAAAACAGTTGTACCTAGGTGGGTGTTGGACTTCCCACGACTCAGTTTCTTTTAGTACAGGTTGCAAATGGCATCGCTGTTGTCAGAGGCAGACACACAAAAAAAATGCCACACTGCTGAGCTCTGCGATGACGGCATTCTGGTGGTGGCAACAGCATGCGTTGATTGGTGCGCTGTCTGGCTGACCCCGGGTGTCAATGCATGCTTTCTGACTGTGCCACTAGCTCCTTGCGATGACCTCCCCCTGCTTCCAACTTGTCTCCTCCTCCTCCTCTCTGTCTCCCCATCTGAACTTTCCCCCTCTTCTTCTTCTCTTCTAGTGGGCACCCATGTGATATCCACGGACGCATCATCATCAACCGCTTCACTTGTATCTGACAAATCAACAAAGGAAGCAGCAGCGGGTACAACATCACCATCATCATCACACAGTACGTCCATGTCTGTAATGCTGCCTGAGTGAGACATATCACTGTTATCTACATCCTCTGTCAATGAATTTCTTCCAACTGATGTGTCAATAACTCCTCTGACAGATCAAGTGAAGCGGCTGTGGTGCTAGTGTTGGTGGTAGTGGCAGGCGGCCGAATGGCACTGGTCACTTGAGAGGTGCCCGCAGCTAATCTGGAGGTGGATGGTGTGTCAAGGTTAGAAGCGGAAGCTGTAGAAGATTGGGTGTCCTGTGTTAGCCATTCAACTAGGTCCTCTTCAGAACTTTTCTTGTTCATGGCACGTGGCCTCTGAACACTGTGCATAGTTGTAGGGTCTAAGGGAATCACAGCACCACGACCACGACGGCACCTGCGGGGTGGCCGGCCTCTGCCTGTCATTTTTTTAAAAATGTACACTTACACTACTATTAAACAAAATATGAGTTGTGCCACTGGGCAAGTGGGCACAGTATACGCTGTGAGCCTGACACAAAAAAGCAGACTGATGTTTCACAATCCAATTTTTTTTTTTTTAAATGTACACTTACACTAATATTTAACAAGATATAAGTGGTGGCACTGGGCAAGTGGGCACAGTATACTCTGTGAGCCGGACACAAAAAAAGCAGACTGATGTTTCACAATCCAAAAAGTTTATTTTTTTTAAATGTACACTTACAGTACTATTAAACAAGATATGAGTGGTGGCACTGGGCAAGTGGGCACAGTATACGCTGTGAGCCTGACACAAAAAAGCAGACTGATGTTTCACAGTCAAAAATGTTTATTTTTTAAATATGGGGCCTGGCACACACGCTGGCAGGCAAGCAAATGCAATAAGATTACAATAGCAGACTGATGTTTCACAGTCCAAATTTTTTTTAATTTAAATATTTACACTACTGTTACAACAAATCTGATTGGTGGCACTAGTTTGCAAGTGGGCCTGGCACACACGCTGGCAGGCAGGCAGGCAACTTCAATTAGATTACACTAGCAGACTGATGTTTCACAGTCAAATTTTTTAAAAAATATTTACACTACTGTTATAACAAATATGATTGGTGGCACTAGTTGGCAAGTGGGCCTGGCACACATGCTGGCAGGCAGGCAACTGCAATTCAATTGCACTAGCAGACTGATGATTCACAATCAAAAATGTTTTTATTTTAAATATTTACACTACTGTTACAGCAAATATGAGTGGTGCCACTAATTTGGCAAGTGGGCCTGGCACACACGCTGGCAGGCAGGCAACTAAAATTAGATTACACTAACAGACTGATGTTTCACAGTCAAAAAAGTTTTTATTTAAAATATTTACACTACTGTTATAACAAATATGATTTGTGGCACTAGTTGGAAAGTGGGGCTGGCACACACGCTGGCAGACAGGCAACTGCAATTAAATAACACTAGCAGACTGATGTAAAAGTTTTTTTTTTTTAAAAGTTACACTAATGTTACACCAGATATGAGTAGTGGCACTGAGGATGGAAGTAGGCACAGTATATGCTGGGAGCCTGACACACAGGCTGGTACTAGTGGCAGGCTGGCCTGGCAACTAAAATTAAATAACACTAGAAGACTGATGTAAAAGGTTTTTTTTTTTAAAAAAAGATACACTAATGTTACACCAGATAGGAGTGGTGGCACTGAGGATGGAAGTAGGGACAGTATATGCTGGGAGCCTGACACACAGGCTGGCACTAGTGGCAGGCTGGCCTGGCAACTGCAATTAAATAACACTAGCAGACTGATGTAAAAGTTTTTTTTACAAAATTTAAACTAATGTTACACCAGATAGGAGTGGTGGCACTGAGGATGGAAGTAGGCACAGTATATGCTGGGAGCCTGACACACAGGCTGGCACTAGTGGCACGCTGGCCTGGCAACTAAAATTAAATAACAATAGCAGACTGATGTAAAAGTTTTTTTTTTTTTAATTTACACTAATGTTACACCAGATATAAGTGGTGGAAAACAGAGCAATTAGGCACAGTATATGCTGTGCGCCTGACACACAGGCCTGATGGAAAATGAAATTAGATTACACTAGCAAAATGATGTAATTATTATTTTTTTTTTTTTTTAAATGTACACTAATGTTCCCTTAGGCCCTTACACAGGCTGGCAATAGTGGCACGCTGGCCTGGCAACTAAAATTAAATAACAATAGCAGACTGATGTAAAAGTTTTTTTTTTTTTTAAATTACACTAATGTTCCCTTAGGCCCTTACACAGGCTGGCACTAGTGGCACGCTGGCCTGGCAACTAAAATTAAATAACAATAGCAGACTGATGTAAAAGTTTTTTTTTAAATTTACACTAATGTTCCCTTAGGCCCTTACACAGGCTGGCACTAGTGGCACGCTGGCCTGGCAACTAAAATTAAATAACAATAGCAGACTGATGTAAAAGTTTTTTTTTTTTTTTTTAAATTACAATAATGTTCCCTTAGGCCCTTACACAGGCTGGCACTAGTGGCACGCCGGCCTGGCAACTAAAATTAAATAACAATAGCAGACTGATGTAAAAGTTTTTTTATTTTAAATTTACACTCATGTTCCCTTAGGCCCTTACACAGGCTGGCACTAGTGGCACGCTGGCCTGGCAACTAAAATAAAATAACAATAGCAGACTGATGTAAAAGTTTTTTTTTTTAAATTTACACTAATGTTCCCTTAGGCCCTTACACAGGCTGGCAATAGTCGCACGCTGGCCTGGCAACTAAAATTAAATAACAATAGCAGACTGATGTAAAAGTTTTTTTTTTTTTAAATTTACACTAATGTTCCCTTAGGCCCTTACATCAGCCAATCAGATTGAGCTTGCATTCTATTGGCTGTTCCGATCAGCCAATAGAATGCGAGCGCAATCTGATTGGCTGATTGGATCAGCCAATCGGATTGAACTTGAATCTGATTGGCTGATTCAATCAGCCAATCAGATTTTTCCTACCTTAATTCCGATTGTCTGATAGAATCCTATCAGCCAATCGGAATTGAAGGGACGCCATCTTGGATGATGTCCCTTAAAGGAATATCCATTCGTCGTTAGTCGTCGGGAAGAAGAGGATGGCTCCACGTCGGCTCGTCTGA
Organism: Bombina bombina; assembly: GCF_027579735.1. Classification (NCBI taxonomy): domain Eukaryota; kingdom Metazoa; phylum Chordata; class Amphibia; order Anura; family Bombinatoridae; genus Bombina; species Bombina bombina. The sequence continues at coordinate 999,118,089 of NC_069504.1, read as the reverse complement.
AGATGGCTCTGCTCCGCTCCGGATGGATGAAGATTGAAGACGCCGCCTGGATGAATACTTCTATCGGATGGAAGATTTCTTCAGTGCCGCCTGGATGATGACTTCTTCCGCTCCGGATCTCTTCTTCGGTTCCATCGGTGGGTCGGTTGGCTGAAGATGACTCAAGGTATCTTTAGGGGGGTAGTGTTAGGTTTATTTAAGGGGGGTTTGGGTTAGATTAGGGGTATGTGGGTGGTGGGTTTTAATGTTGGGGGGGTTGTATTTTTTTTTACAGGCAAAAGAGCAGAATTCTTTGGGGCATGCCCCGCAAAAGGCCCTTTTAAGGGCTGGTAAGGTAAAAGAGCTTTGAACTTTTTAAATTTAGAATAGAGTAGGGCATTTTTTTATTTTGGGGGGCTTTGTTATTTTATTAGGGGGCTTAGATTAGGTGTAAGTAGCTTAAAATTGTTGTAATATTTTTTAAATGTTTGTAACTTATTTTTTTATTTTTTGTAACTTAGCTTTTTTATTTTTTGTACTTTAGTTAGTTTATTTAATTTAACTTAATTGTAGTTATTTGTAACTAATTTATTTAATTAATTTAATGATAGTGTAGTGTTAGGTTTAATTGTAACTTAGGTTGGGATTTATTTTACAGGTAATTTTGTATTTCTTTTAGCTAGGTAGTTATTAAATAGTTAATAACTATTTAATAACTATTCTAACTAGCTAAAATAAATACAAAGTTACCTGTAAAATAAATATAAATCCTAAAATAGCTACAATATAATTATAATTTATATTGTAGCTATCTTAGGGTTTATTTTACAGGTAAGTATTTAGTTTTAAATAGGATTAATTTACTTAAGTATAGTGTAGTGTTAGGTGTAATTGTAAGTTAGGTTAGTTTTTATTTTACAGGAGATAGCCCAGGCGCCTACCAAAAGGAGGCGGGTACTAAAACAATCAAGGGTGTTGAAACTGATCTGATTAAAAATTCAATTTAATTACAAAAATGACATAAAATACATACTAACATGGATCCATGGAAGCTATAATAAGTTGAGATAGTAGACAATATAAAAACATAAACAATAAAAGCGACAATTTGCAGAATTCAATATAAAATCATCACAGTGTTGGTGGCTGGTGAGAGGTAGGTACGCTAACTGAACTGTGTAGAGCTCTGGTGCGGTGCAAGGTAAAGTGGATAAAGAGGGGTGTGTGCTTCCGCCCTTGTGTATCAAATAAGTGTTGGAGAATAATGAGGAAATTGTGTAAAAGAAATAGAAATGGGAATAAAAATAGATTCCTAAGGGTGATGCTAAATGGTCAGATTTACTTAAAAACAGACATGAAGTGGCATAGAAAATCAATCTCAAATATAAAAAATAATAAATAAATAAAATCGTGTACGTGGTTAAACGTATCTAACTTGGTCCAAATACAATGGTGGAAACGTTATAGCTCCAAAGTGAAAAATGGTAGTGTCCAAATAAACAAAAATTGAGTGGTAGTCTCCAAATGAAAAAATGTAAAAATGTAAAAATGTAAAAAAAAAAAAAAAAAGTGAAAAAGTGTGAAGGTTTCCAAAACAAAAAAATCCAAAACTCAAATAGTATCAAAAAGAAAAAAAGGATAAAAAAGATAAAGTTACGTGTACTGTCCACAACAGACAGTGTCTGCTGTGTAACTTGATTGTAGGGATCACCACTATGGTGTGTGTTGCTAATAGGGCTTGGGGTGTGACAATCTCTTCCTAAAACAAGAAAATAAAAATAGTGTAGGTTGTATAACAATGTGGAAAAAATAGAAATAAGGCTTACCAGTGTCTACGCGTTTCGTCCCGTATCAGGCCTTTCTCAAGACTGTTTTTTTCATTCTGGAATGGTGCCTTATAAAGGAACTTTGCCCCGGATGTAATCTTTAATTACTTCCGGTTGGGGAACTAGCGGCATTCGTTTGTTTTTACAAACCCTTGCACTTGTTTTTATATATATATACATTGTATCTATTGTGTGTTTCATTCCAATTATTTTGATTATTTTGTCTTGTATATTTGTACAGAATAGGTACAGGGAGGGCATAGTTTGTCTCTCTCAAACATGTAAGCCGTGACGTCACTTCCGGTTAGAGACGTTCATGAGCTTCAACTTGTAATAATCTCCTTAGAGTATTTTTTACTTGTATTTTAAATCCGTATCAAAGATTCACTATGTTGGTACTTGTGTGATAATTAAGATGGAGCTTTTTGCATAGGAAAAACCTATTTACTGCTGTTCCGTAAATGACCAGCTCTGATTGGTCATGATGTCACGAGTAGGTGCACCTTTAATTGAGCGAGGAATTTCTTCAGTTTAAAAATATAAATAATGTTAAAATAATGTTAAAAGATGTAAAAAAGTAATAAAATTGCCTAAAACAAACCTTGCTTAAAAGGTGTTTGTCATTATTTGTTACCATTTGGGTTTAAACGTAAATTATTCGAGGAAAAAAGGGGGGAGTATTACTTTTAATATATGACATAAGCATGGGTATTTTAAATTTTAAATAATAAATAGACCAAAATCAAAAATCAAAAAAACTCTTGTGGGGAGTTTAAATCTGGTCGTAAGCCTTCGCTGTTTATCTATCATATATGTTTGCGTGAAATCCTTATCTAGTGTTAGTAGATTGTGTCATTTTAATAATGATACTTTTATTTTGGCAGAGGTACTGGTGTATGTCTACCCTCTTCTTAGAGAGGTGTTTTGACATATACAACCTAGGATGGACATGTGTGTATATGTATAAGCAACAAATATAGGAAAACATTAGAAAGTGAAGTGTGTGATGGGTTAATAATAAAAAACTGCCATACCTCTAAATGAATGTCAGTTATAATTTCCTTAGGGAAAGTCGGAGATCCATACTAGATTTTTTCTTTTTGTGTATCACACTCTTGGATCGGGAGGAATCGTCATGATCGTACTTAATAATGTTAAGTACGATCCTTAACATTATATGTTTGTTTGGACTAGTATTTTAGGCATGGGGTGTGTAATGTATGACACTCTATTTGGAGGGGTTATAGGGAATGTTTTGATATCTGAATTTTAGAACCATCTATATAGCGATCGTTGCTTAGATTCATAACTGGACAACATAATGTCCTAGGTGCTGGTGATTAAGATTTTTTCTAATGACGGAGGATATTTATACAAATGAGACGTTTTGTTCCTGATGTTCCTTGGGATATTTCCATGATATAGGGATAGCCATCTTCCATGGTTCTGGCTTAGTTTAGATCATGTTGAATAAATGGGAGAGGTCTTCTTTATTGTTAAGGCCTTTGGGGAAGAGGCAGTCTAGGTTAAAAATCCACCTAGACTCAGCAGTCAATAGCTTCTTCTCATAATCGCCGCCTCTCCAGTCTTTCTTTATCTTCTGAATCCCCATGTAGCTCAGGCCTTTTACATTTCCCTTATGAGTGGTCGTGAAATGTCTATATAGGGCTGTATTCATGTTGTTATTTTCTATTAGCCATAGGTGCTCACGGATCCTGTCCCTCAGGGGTCTAGAGGTCTGCCCCACATATTGTAGACCGCAGGGGCATTGCAACAGATATATTATGCCTTTGTCCTGACATCTAATGATATCATGGATCTTGTATGTCTCTTTCGTTTGGTGACAAATGAATTTCGTCGATTTTTTCCCATGCTTGCAGGCTTTGCAAGTGAGACATGGGAAGAAGCCTGTGATTTTCTTTCCAAACACATCTTTAATCTCGGGGTTTCTCATCCTTTGGATGCTTGGTGCTAGATGGCTCCTTAGATTCTTCGCCTTCCTGTAAATAAAACAAGGTTTATCCGGGATTTTCTCTCTTATTACATCGTCCTCCTTTAGCAGAGCCCAGTGTTTCTTGAAGATGTTCTCCACAATGTTCTTATTAGCACTATATTGAGTGATCATTGGGACATCAAACATACTTCCATCTGTTACCTTCGATTTCTTTACCTTGTATCTCGTCAATTCTGTCCTGTCAATGGCACTGACTTCTTCCTTCTTTTGGTTTAGCATCGTCTCATTGTATCCTCTGTCCAGGAACTTCTTCTTTATCATCTCCGCTTGTTCTTCCCATTTTTCTTGTGTGGTACAGTTTTTCTTTATTCGCATTAACTGGCCCTTTGGGATATTATTCTTCCAGTTTGGATGATGACAACTGGTCTCGTGAATGTAATTGTTACTATCCACTTTTTTGAAATGCGTTGATGTCTCGATCTTCCCATCATTGATCCTGATACTGAGATCCAGGAATGTTGCTTCCACGGTGCTCCATTCATAAGTGAATTTTAGATTGTTACTATTTAGATTCATGACCTCAAATGTGTAGTCAAGATCTGGCTTGGACCCCTTCCAAACTATGAGTATGTCATCTATATAGCGTCGGTAGAGAACCAGGTCCGCGCCGGCTGGGCAGGAGTCCCAGAAAATACTTTCCCACCTGCCCATATATAAGTTGGCATAGCTCGCGCGAACCTGGTCCCCATAGCCGTACCGCAAATCTGTTGGAAATATCTTCCATTGCTGCAAAAGTAGTTATGATCCAAGATGTACCTGATACTCTCTAGGATGAAGTCCCTATGTTCTTCCGGGACTTGAGGATCTTTTATAAGGAATGATTCCACTGCTTCTATTCCTTTATTATGTGGAATGCAGGTATAGAGAGACGTGACATCACATGTTGCCAAGATGTATCCCTCTTCCCAGTGAATTCCTTCCAAGAGGTTCAATACTTCAGTGGAATCTCGGAGATATGATGGAAGCTGTTTCACGTATTTCTGCAACATCAGATCCACATACTCAGACAAGTTGCTACATAAAGAACCAATGCCCGATATAATCGGCCTTCCAGGTGGTGATTGTAAAGATTTATGAATCTTGGGTAGGTGGTATATCACTGGGGTTATTGGATGGCTGGTATATATATAATTGAATTCCCTCTCATTGAGTATTCCTGATTCTCTGGCATCTTCTAGTATTACCAGTAGTTCTTTCATGAACTTTTCAACAGGGTTGGAGGGTAACTCTTTATATGTCTCCCGATCTTTTCTTTTCTTAGCACGAATCCATATTCTTCTGGGTAGTTGCTGGAATAGTAGTCCCTATCTAGTATTACCAGTAGTTCTTTCATGAACTTTTCAACAGGGTTGGAGGGTAACTCTTTATATGTCTCCCGATCATTGAGTATTCTTTCATTTTCCTGTTTATAATCAGCTTCGTTCATGATCACAATGCCTCCGCCTTTGTCTGCGGTATTGATTACAAGTTTGTGATTTTTCTCCAGATCTCTGATGATTTTGGTCTGTTGGTTGGTCAGATTGTGATTCCTGATCTTCAGCTGTTTCGATCGAATTTCCCTCAGCTCTTTACACACTACCGTCTCGAAGGCCTCAATAGCTGTTCCTTTGCTTTTAGTAGGGTAAAATGTAGATTTTGGTCTTAATTCTGTGTGGTTGTAGACATCCCTTGGTGCTGTATCTTCTTTTGTTGCCCATGATGGTCCATCTGCTGGTGCTTTGGAGAAAACCCTCTTTAGGGTCAATTTTCTAATGAATTCCTTAGTGTTCACAAAAGCCTTGAATCTATCCATGCTTTTTGTGGGGGCAAATGAAAGTCCTAATTTCAGGACAGAATGTTCATCCTTGGTTAATGTATGAGTGCTAAGATTGTATATTCCATCGGTATATTCTACGGTTGGTTCATCCAGAGCCTTCTTTTTATTTATTTTAGAACCCCCTCTATTGCCTCTGTGGGTTTTCTTTTTGCTCCCGATGTTGATGGGATGTTTATTTCCACATTTAGTCGAGGTCTTAGATTTTTCTCTTTCCTTCTCTCTTGTGGGGGACCTGACTCTAAAAAAGATGGGGAATCCATTGTCATAGGGGTGGTGGGGACTTCTTCGTTAGCTCTCATCCCACCCCCTTTATCATAGGGTCCTGATTCCCAGTAGTCCCTCGTGTTTCCTTCATGGCGTTCCCCTTTATGGGATCTATCTTTGTTTTTCCATGTGGGAGTGTGGTCGAAATCCCTATTTCCAGGATAGTAGTTGGTTCTTCTTCCATATTCTTCTGGGTAGTTGCTGGAATAGTAGTCCCTATCATCGAGATCGTAACCCCGTCCCCAACCATCTTCCTGTCTTCGATAGTGACCCCTGTCATGCTCTCGTCTCTTCGGAGCCTGATGATGGTCTCTCCATTCTGGAGTATAGGCGGGAGTGTATTGAGGGGCTTGATATCTTCTGTCATATCCAGACTCCCTCTGCCTGTCTGTGCGGTAGTGGTCTCTAGGACCATATCTTGTGTTGGAATTCTGCTCCCAATTATGACTATTATGTTGTCCCATATCATGTTGCTTATTGTGATAATCCCTGTGTGGGTAATGGGTTCTATTTCTATAATTGTCCTGCCGGTTTGGATGGGTACTATGCCCATACTTGTATTGATTTACATTATTGTTCACATTCCTCCTCAAGTTATTCTCAGTGTTTTCAGTGGTGGTTGTGTTGTTAATGTCCTTATCAACTGAGTTACTCACTATATCTTCTTTTACTTCCTTGTTTTCTAACTCCCTTAATAGTTTTTTTGTCTTTTTGCTGATTACATCTTCCCTAGTTTTTTTGACTTTTCTAATGAGGCTCTCTCTTTTTTCAGTGAGATCCTCAGATTCTTGTCCCAGATTTTCCAGGTTTAATAGAATCTCCTCGTGTTCCTTAATCTTACGGTCCATATCGGCCGCAAGGGATTCCCTATATTCCACTATCAGTTTCATTAATTGTCTTGATGTGTTAATGAGGACATTTTTCCATTTGTCAGAAATAGCTTCTGATAATGGAAAGGCACATTCTTTATGTGTCACTAAACCCTTCGGAATAATATCTAATTCCAAGCATTTTTTGAGGAAGGAGATTTCTGCTTTGAATTTAACTTCGGATATCGGTAGTTTTTCTAAATCTCTAAAGATAGAGGTTATGTCTAATATGTCTTCCTCATCTGGCTCAACATTATTGAGACCGGGGTTGGTTTTAATTTCTAAGCATATCTCCTTTCTCAAAGATGATATGGAGGTCATAGGTGAAGCTATGGGATAAAAAATGGGTGAAAAGACTAGAGATGTGGCTGCTTAATCCTGCTAGGAAAGATAAGAATAAAACGTGATAAGTGGAGAAAGCGCCTACTTTGTACCTCAGCCCGGGATAAGGTGCACCTAGCTGACACCGAGAGGCAAACTAATTTGAGGAGATAGCCCAGGCGCCTACCAAAAGGAGGCGGGTACTAAAACAATCGAGGGTGTTGAAACTGATCTGATTAAAAATTCAATTTAATTACAAAAATGACATAAAATACATACTAACATGGATCCATGGAAGCTAACAATAATAAGTTGAGATAGTAGACAATATAAAAATATAAACAATAAAAGCGACAATTTGCAGAATTCAATATAAAATCATCACAGTGTTGGTGGCTGGTGAGAGGTAGGTACGCTAACTGAACTGTGTAGAGCTCTGGTGCGGTGCAAGGTAATGTGGATAAAGAGGGGGGTGTGCTTCCGCCCTTGTGTATCAAATAAGTGTTGGAGAATAATGAGGAAATTGTGTAAAAGAAATAGAAATGGGAATAAAAATAGATTCCTAAGGGTGATGCTAAATGGTCAGATTTACTTAAAAACAGACATGAAGTGGCATAGAAAATCAATCTCAAATATAAAAAATAATAAATAAATAAAATCGTGTACGTGGTTAAACGTATCTAACTTGGTCCAAATACAATGGTGGAAACGTTATAGCTCCAAAGTGAAAAATGGTAGTGTCCAAATAAACAAAAATTGAGTGGTAGTCTCCAAATGAAAAAATGTAAAAATGTAAAAATGTAAAAAAAAAAAAAGTGAAAAAGTGTGAAGGTTTCCAAAACAAAAAAATCCAAAACTCAAATAATCGAATAGTCAATCCAAAGTGGTGGTATCAAAAAGAAAAAAAGGATAAAAAAGATAAAGTTACGTGCACTGTCCACAACAGACAGTGTCTGCTGTGTAACTTGATTGTAGGGATCACCACTACGGTGTGTGTTGCTAATAGGGCTTGGGGTGTGACGATCTCTTTCTAAAACAAGAAAATAAAAATAGTGTAGGTTGTATAACAATGTGGAAAAAATAGAAATAAGGCTTACTAGTGTCTACGCGTTTCGGCCCGTATCAGGCCTTTCTCAAGACTGGAAATATCCCAAGGAACATCAGGAACAAAACGTCTCATTTGTATAAATATCCTCCGTCATTAGAAAAATTCTTAATCACCAGCACCTAGGACATTATGTTGTCCAGTTATGAATCTAAGCAACGATCGCTATATAGATGGTTCTAAAATTCAGATATCAAAACATTCCCTATAACCCCTCCAAATAGAGTGTCATACATTACACACCCCATGCCTAAAATACTAGTCCAAACAAACATATAATGTTAAGGATCGTACTTAACATTATTAAGTACGATCATGACGATTCCTCCCGATCCAAGAGTGTGATACACGAAAAGAAAAAATCTAGTATGGATCTCCGACTTTCCCTAAGGAAATTATAACTGACATTCATTTAGAGGTATGGCAGTTTTTTATTATTAACACATCACACACTTCACTTTCTAATGTTTTCCTATATTTTTTGCTTATACATATACACACATGTCCATCCTAGGTTGTATATGTCAAAACACCTCTCTAAGAAGAGGGTAGACATACACCAGTACCTCTGCCAAAATAAAAGTATCATTATTAAAATGACACAATCTACTAACACTAGATAAGGATTTCACGCAAACATATATGATAGATAAACAGCGAAGGCTTACGACCAGATTTAAACTCCCCACAAGAGTTTTTTTGATTTTTGATTTTGGTCTATTTATTATTTAAAATTTAAAATACCCATGCTTATGTCATATATTAAAAGTAATACTCCCCCCTTTTTTCCTCGAATAATTTACGTTTAAACCCAAATGGTAACAAATAATGACAAACACCTTTTAAGCAAGGTTTGTTTTAGGCAATTTTATTACTTTTTTACATCTTTTAACATTATTTTAACATTATTTATATTTTTAAACTGAAGAAATTCCTCGCTCAATTAAAGGTGCACCTACTCGTGACGTCATGACCAATCAGAGCTGGTCATTTACGGAACAGCAGTAAATAGGTTTTTCCTATGCAAAAAGCTCCATCTTAATTATCACACAAGTACCAACATAGTGAATCTTTGATACGGATTTAAAATACAAGTAAAAAATACTCTAAGGAGATTATTACAAGTTGAAGCTCAAGAACGTCTCTAACCGGAAGTGACGTCACGGCTTACATGTTTGAGAGAGACAAACTATGCCCTCCCTGTACCTATTCTGTACAAATATACAAGACAAAATAATCAAAATAATTGGAATGAAACACACAATAGATACAATGTATATATATATAAAAACAAGTGCAAGGGTTTGTAAAAACAAACGAATGCCGCTAGTTCCCCAACCGGAAGTAATTAAAGATTACATCCGGGGCAAAGTTCCTTTATAAGGCACCATTCCAGAATGAAAAAAACAGTCTTGAGAAAGGCCTGATACGGGCCGAAACGCGTAGACACTGGTAAGCCTTATTTCTATTTTTTCCACATTGTTATACAACCTACACTATTTTTATTTTCTTGTTTTAGGAAGAGATCGTCACACCCCAAGCCCTATTAGCAACACACACCGTAGTGGTGATCCCTACAATCAAGTTACACAGCAGACACTGTCTGTTATGGACAGTGCACGTAACTTTATCTTTTTTATCCTTTTTTTCTTTTTGATACCACGACTTTGGATTGACTATTCGATTATTTGAGTTTTTGATTTTTTTGTTTTGGAAACCTTCACACTTTTTCACTTTTTTTTTTTTTTACATTTTTACATTTTTACATTTTTTCATTTGGAGACTACCACTCAATTTTTGTTTATTTGGACACTACCATTTTTCACTTTGGAGCTATAACGTTTCCACCATTGTATTTGGACCAAGTTAGATACGTTTAACCACGTACACGATTTTATTTATTTATTATTTTTTATATTTGAGATTGATTTTCTATGCCACTTCATGTCTGTTTTTAAGTAAATCTGACCATTTAGCATCACCCTTAGGAATCTATTTTTATTCCCATTTCTATTTCTTTTACACAATTTCCTCATTATTCTCCAACACTTATTTGATACACAAGGGCGGAAGCACACCCCCCTCTTTATCCACATTACCTTGCACCGCACCAGAGCTCTACACAGTTCAGTTAGCGTACCTACCTCTCACCAGCCACCAACACTGTGATGATTTTATATTGAATTCTGCAAATTGTCGCTTTTATTGTTTATGTTTTTATATTGTCTACTATCTCAACTTATTATTGTTAGCTTCCATGGATCCATGTTAGTATGTATTTTATGTCATTTTTGTAATTAAATTGAATTTTTAATCAGATCAGTTTCAACACCCTCGATTGTTTTAGTACCCGCCTCCTTTTGGTAGGCGCCTGGGCTATCTCCTCAAATTAGTTTGCCTCTCGGTGTCAGCTAGGTGCACCTTATCCCGGGCTGAGGTACAAAGTAGGCGCTTTCTCCACTTATCAAGTTTTTATTTTACAGGTAAATTTCTCTTTATTTTAGCTAGGTAGCTATTAAATAGTTAATAACTATTTAATAGCTATTGTACCTAGTTAAAATAAATTGAAAGATGTCTGTAAAATAAAAATAAATCCTAAAATAGCTACAATATAATTATTATTTATATTGTAGCTATATGAGGGTTTATTTTATAGGTAAGTATTTAGTTTTAAATAGGATTAATTTATTTAATAAAATCAATATTATTTAGATTTATTTTATTAATATTTAAGTTAGGGGGGTTTTAGGGTTAGTATTAGACTTAGATTTAGGGGTTAATAATTTTATTACAGTGGCGGCGGTGTAGGGGGGGCAGGATAGGGGTTAATACATTTATTATAGGTGGCAACGGTGTAGGGGGGGCAGATTAGGGGTTAATAAGTTTAATATAGGTTGCGGCGGGGTCCGGGAGCAGCGGTTTAGGGGTTAAACTATTTATTTAGTTGCGGCGAGGTCCGGGATCGTCAGGATAGGGGTTAATAACTTTATTGTAGGTGGCGGCGGTATGGGGGGGGGCAGGATAGGGATTAATAGGTATAATGTAGGTGGCGGCGGTGTCCGGGAGCGGCGGTTTAGGGGTTAATACATTTATAAGAGTTGCAGTGGGGTCTAGGAGCGGCGGTTTAGGTGTTAATAACTTTATTGAGTTGTGGGGGTCGCCGGTATAGGGGGTAGAACAGTGTAGTTAGTGTGGGTGCTTAGTGACAGGCTAGCAATAAAGCTAGGAAAAAGCCGAAGAGCAGCAAGATCGGATGAGTGATAACTTGGTGCGCTGCTTTTTGACAGCTTTATTGATAACTTAGGTGAAATTTTGAAGGTCTGCTGCGGCGATGGTAGGAGAACTTAGGCGGGCGTATTGGGCCGGCGAAGGCAGGTAAAGTAGACGCGTTGATAACTACCCCCCATAGGGTCAAAGCTCAATGATGACGAATAGGGGGCAGATCGAACATAGCATATTTTCGCCCATCGTGGCGAACGCGAACAAGCTAAGATCGCCGGGAACTGTTCTCCATCGAACAGTTCACAACATCAATACCAATCAGCAGCAAACACTACCTCCCAGACCCTCCCAGCTCCTGGGCAGCAGCCATTTTAGATTCATTCTAATCCTGCATTGTTAGTGAGAGGAGGAACAGTATAGCTGCTGCTGATTTTTTAGGGAAATTGATAGCTAGGCTAGTGTATTCAGTGTCCACTACAGTCCTGAAGGACTCATCTGAGCTCTGCTGTTTGGACAGGGCTAGAACATCAGTTGTATTTTTTTTTTTTGCCTGGGTAATTTTGACTGTAAAACGTCAGTCTGGTAGTGTAATCTAATTGCAGTTGCCTGCCTGCAGTGAAACCACTCATATCTGTTGTAACAGTAGGTTACATTTAAAAAAAAAAAACTTTTTTGACTGTGAAACATCAGTCTGCTAGTGTAATCTAATAGCAGTTGACTGCCTGCCAGCGTGTGTGCCAGGCCCACTTGCCAACTAGTGCCACCACTCATATTTGTTGTAACAGTAGTGTAAAAATTAAAAAAAAAAAATTTTTTGACTGTGAAACATCAGTCTGCTAGTGTAATCTAATTGCATTTGCCTGCCTGCCAGCGTGTGTGCCAGGCCCATTTGCCAACTAGGGCCACCACTCATATTTGTTGTAACAGTAGTGTAAATATTTAAAAAAAAACTTTTTTGACTGTGAAACATTAGTCTGCTAGTGTAATCTAATAGCAGTTGCCTGCCTGCCAGTGTGTGTGCCAGGCCCACTTGCCAACTAGTGCCACCACTCATATTTGTTGTAACAGTAGTGTAAATATTTTAAAAAAAACTTTTTTGACTGTGAAACATCAGTCTGCTAGTGTAATCTAATTGCATTTGCCTGCCTACCAGCGTGTGTGCCAGGCCCATTTGCCAACTAGTGCCACCACTCATATTTGTTGTAACAGTAGTGTAAATATTTAAAAAAAAACTTTTTTGACTGTGAAACATTAGTCTGCTAGTGTAATCTAATTGCAGTTGCCTGCCTGCCAGCGTGTGTGCCAGGCCCACTTGCCAACTAGTGCCACCACTCATAATTGTTGTAACAGTAGTGTAAATATTTAAAAAAAAAACTTTTTAACTGTGAAACATCAGTCGGCTAGTGTAATCTAATTGCAGTTGCCTGCCTGCCAGCGTGTGTGCCAGGCCTATTTGCCAACTAGTGCCACCACTCATATTTGTTGTAACAGTAGTATATATATTTAAAAAAAAACTTTTTTGACTGCGAAACATTAGTCTGCTAGTGTAATCAAATTGCAGTTGCCTGTCTGCCAGTGTGTGTGCCAGGCCCATTTGCCAACTAGTGCCACCACTCATATTTGTTGTAACAGTAGTGTAAATAATTTTAAAAAAACTTTTTTGACTGTGAAACATCAGTCTGCTAGTGTAATCTAATTGCAGTGGCCAGCCTGCCAGCATGTGTGCCAGGCCCACTTGCCAACTAGTGCCACCACTCATATTTGTTGTAACAGTAGTGAAAATATTTTAAAAAAAACTTTTTTGACTGTGAAACACCAGTCTGCTAGTGTAATCTAATTGCAGTTGCCTGCCTGCCTGCCAGCATGTGTGCCAGGCCCACTTGCCAACTAATTCCACCACTCATTTTTGTTGTAACAGTAGTGTAAATATTTAAAAAAAAAACTTTTTTGACTGTGAAACATCAGTCTGCTAGTGTAATGTAATAGCATTTGGCTGCCTGCCAGCGTGTGTGCCAGGCCCATTTGCCAACTAGTGCCACCACTCATATTTGTTGTAACAGTAGTGTAAATTATTTAAAAAAAACTTTTTTGACTGTGAAACATCAGTCTGCTAGTGTAATCTAATTGCAGTTGCCTGCCTGCCTGCCAGCGTGTGTGCCAGGCCCACTTGCCAACTAATGCCACCACTTATTTTTGTTGTAACAGTAGTGTAAATATTTTAAAAAAAACCTTTTTTGACTGTGAAACATCAGTCTGCTAGTGTAATGTAATAGCATTTGGCTGCCTGCCAGCGTGTGTGCCAGGCCCATTTGCCAACTAGTGCCACCACTCATATTTGTTGTAACAGTAGTGTAAATAATTTAAAAAAAACTTTTTTGACTGTGAAACATCAGTCTGCTAGTGTAATCTAATTGCAGTTGCCTGCCTTCCAGCGTATGTTCCAGGCCCATTTGCCAACTAGTGCCACCACTCATATTTGTTGTAACAGTAGTGTAAATATTTTAAAAAAACCTTTTTAACTGTGAAACATCAGTCTGCTAGTGTAATCTAATTGCAGTTGCCTGCCTGCCAGCGTGTGTGCCAGGCCTATTTGTCAACTAGTTCCACCACTCATATTTGTTGTAACAGTAGTGTATATATTTAAAAAAAAAACTTTTTTGACTGTGAAACATCAGTCTGCTAGTGTAATCTAATTGCAGCTGCCTGTCTGCCAGCGTGTGTGCCAGGCCCATTTGCCAACTAGTGCCACCACTCATATTTGTTGTAACAGTAGTGTAAATAATTTAAAAAAAACTTTTTTGACTGTGAAACATCAGTCTGCTAGTGTAATCTAATTGCAGTTGCCTGCCTGCCAGCGTGTGTGCCAGGCCCACTTGCCAACTAGTGCCACCACTCATATTTGTTCTAACAGTAGTGGAAATATTTAAAAAAAAAACTTTTTTGACTGTGAAACATCAGTCTGCTAGTGTAATCTATTTGCAGTTGCCTGCCTTCCATCGTGTGTGCCAGGCCCACTTGCCAACTAGTGCCACCATTCATAATTGTTGTAACAGTAGTGTAAATATTTTTAAAAAAAACTTTTTTGACTGTGAAACATCAGTCTGCTAGTGTAATCAAATTGCAGTTGCCTGCCTGCCAGCGTTTCTGCCAGGCCCACTTGCCAACTAGTGCCACCACTCATATTTGTTGTAACAGTAGTGTAAATATTTTTTTTAAAAAACTTTTTTGACTGTGAAACATCAGTCTGCTAGTGTAATCGAATTGCAGTGGCCTGCCTGCCAGCGTGTGTGCCAGGCCCACTTGCCAACTAGTGCCACCACTCATATTTGTTGTAACAGTAGTGTAAATATTTAAAAAAAAACTTTTTTGACTGCGAAACATCAGTCTGCTAGTGTAATCTAATTGCAGTTGCCTGCCTTCCAGCGTATGTTCCAGGCCCATTTGCCAACTAGTGCCACCACTCATATTTGTTGTAACAGTAGTGTAAATATTTAAAAAAAAAACTTTTTTGACTGTGAAACATCAGTCTGGTAGTGTAATCTAATTGCAGTTGCCTGCCTGCCAGCGTGTGTGCCAGGCCCACTTGCCAACTAGTGCCACCACTCATATTTGTTGTAACAGTAGTGTAAATAATTTAAAAAAAAACTTTTTTGACTGTGAAACATCAGTCTGCTAGTGTAATCTAATTGCAGTTGCCTGCCTGCCAGTGTGTGTGCCAGGCCCTCTTGCCAACTAGTGCCACCACTCATATTTGTTGTAACAGTAGTGGAAATATTTAAAAAAAAAACTTTTTTGACTGTGAAACATCAGTCTGCTAGTGTAATCTATTTGCAGTTGCCTGCCTTCCATCGTGTGTGCCAGGCCCACTTGCCAACTAGTGCCACCATTCATATTTGTTGTAACAGTAGTGTAAATATTTTAAAAAAAAACTTTTTTGACTGTGAAACATCAGTCTGCTAGTGTAATCTAATTGCAGTTACCTGCCTGCCAGCGTTTCTGCCAGGCCCACTTGCCAACTAGTGCCACCACTCATATTTGTTGTAACAGTAGTGTAAATATTTTTTAAAAAAAACTTTTTTGACTGTGAAACATCAGTCTGCTAGTGTAATCGAATTGCAGTGGCCTGCCTGCCAGTGTGTGTGCCAGGCCCACTTGCCAACTAGTGCCACCACTCATATTTGTTGTAACAGTAGTGTAAATATTTTAAAAAAAACTTTTTTGACTGTGAAACATCAGTCTGCTAGTGTAATCTAATTGCAATTGCCTGCCTTCCAGCGTATGTTCCAGGCCCATTTGCGAACTAGTGCCACCACTCATATTTGTTGTAACAGTAGTGTAAATATTTTTTTAAAAAAACTTTTTTGACTATGAAACATCAGTCTGGTAGTGTAATCTAATTGCAGTTGCCTGCCTGCCAGCGTGTGTGCCAGGCCCACTTGCCAACTAGTGCCACCACTCATATTTGTTGTAACAGTAGTGTAAATATTTTTAAAAACACTTTTTTGACTGTGAAACATCAGTCTGCTAGTGTAATCTAATTGCAATTGCCTGCCTTCCAGCGTGTGTTCCAGGACAATTTGCCAACTAGTGCCACCACTCATATTTGTTGTAACATTAGTGTAAATATTTAAAAAAAAAAATCTTTTTGACTGTGAAACATCAGTTTGCTAGTGTAATCTAATTGCAGTTGCCTGCCTGCCAGCGTGTGCGCCAGGCCCACTTGCCAACTAGTGCAACCACTCATATTTGTTGTAACAGTAGTATAAATATTTTAAAAATAATTTTTGACTGTGAAACATCAGTCTGCTAGTGTAATCTAATTGCAGTTGCCTGCCTGCCAGCGTGTGTGCCAGGCCTATTTGTCAACTAGTTCCACCACTCATATTTGTTGTAACAGTAGTGTATATATTTAAAAAAAAACTTTTTTGACTGTGAAACATCAGTCTGCTAGTGTAATCTAATTGCAGTTGCCTGTCTGCCAGCGTGTGTGCCAGGCCCATTTGCCAACTAGTGCCACCACTCATATTTGTTGTAGCAGTAGTGTAAATAATTTAAAAAAAAACTTTTTTGACTGTGAAACATCAGTCTGCTAGTGAAATCTAATTGCAGTTGCCTGTCTGCCAGCGTGTGTGCCAGGCCCACTTGCCAACTAGTGCCACCACTCATAGTTGTTGTAACAGTAGTGGAAATATTTAAAAAAAAAAAATTTTGACTGTGAAACATCAGTCTGCTAGTGTAATCTAATTGCAGTTGCCTGCCTTCCAGCGTGTGTGCCAGGCCAACTTGCCAACTAGTGCCACCATTCATATTTGTTGTAACAGTAGTGTAAATATTTTAAAAAAATCTTTTTTGACTGTGAAACATCAGTCTGCTAGTGTAATCTAATTGCAGTTGCCTGCCTGCAAGCGTTTCTGCCAGGCCCACTTGCCAACTAGTGCCACCACTCATATTTGTTGTAACAGTAGTGTAAATATTTTTGAAAAAAAACTTTTTTGACTGTGAAACATCAGTCTGCTAGTGTAATCTAATTGCAGTGGCCTGCCTGCCAGCGTGTGTGCCAGGCCCACTTGCCAACTAGTGCCACCACTCATATTTGTTGTAACAGTAGTGTAAATATTTAAAAAAAAACTTTTTTGACTGTGAAACATCAGTCTGCTAGTGTAATCTAATTGCAGTTGTCTGCCTGCCAGCGTGTGCGCCAGGCCCACTTGCCAACTACTGCCACCACTCATATTTGTTGTAAAAGTAGTGTAAATATTTAAAAAAAAACTTTTTTGACTGTGAAACATCAGTCTGCTAGTGTAATCTAATAGCAGTTGCCTGCCTGCCAGCGTGTGAGCCAGGCCCACTTGCCAACTAGTGCCACCACTCATATTTGTTGTAACAGTAGTGTAAATATTTAAAAAAAAAACTTTTTTTGACTGTGAAACATCAGTCTGCTAGTGTAATCGAATTGCAGTTGCCTGCCTGCCAGAGTGTGCGCCAGGCCCACTTGCCAACTAGTGCCACCATTCATATTTGTTGTAACAGTAGTGTAACTATTTTTAAAAAAAACTTTTTTGACTGTGAAACATCAGTCTGCTAGTGTAATCTAATTGCTGTTGCCTGCCTGCCAGCGTTTGTGCCAGGCCCACTTGCCAACTAGTGCCACCACTCATACTTGTTGTAACAGTAGTGTAAATATTTTGAAAAAAACTTTTTTGACTGTGAAACATCAGTCTGCTAGTGTAATCTAATTGCAGTTGACTGCCTTCCAGCGTGTGTTCCAGGACAATTTGCCAACTAGTGCCACCACTCATATTTGTTGTAACAGTAGTGTAAATATTTAAAAAAAAAAAAAACTTTTTTGACTGTGAAACATCAGTTTGCTAGTGTAATCTAATTGCAGTTGCCTGCCTGCCAGCGTGTGCGCCAGGCCCACTTGCCAACTAGTGCAACCACTCATATTTGTTGTAACAGTAGTATAAATATTTTAAAAATTTTTTTTAACTGTGAAACATCAGTCTGCTAGTGTAATCTAATTGCAGTTGCCTGCCTGCCAGCGTGTGTGCCAGGCCTATTTGTCAACTAGTTCCACCACTCATATTTGTTGTAACAGTAGTGTATATATTTAAAAAAAAACTTTTTTGACTGTGAAACATCAGTCTGCTAGTGTAATCTAATTGCAGTTGCCTGTCTGCCAGCGTGTGTGCCAGGCCCATTTGCCAACTAGTGCCACCACTCATATTTGTTGTAGCAGTAGTGTAAATAATTAAAAAAAAAACTTTTTTGACTGTGAAACATCAGTCTGCTTGTGAAATCTAATTGCAGTTGCCTGCCTGCCAGCGTGTGTGCCAGGCCCACTTGCCAACTAGTGCCACCACTCATAGTTGTTGTAACAGTAGTGGAAATATTTAAAAAAAAAAAATTTTGACTGTGAAACATCAGTCTGCTAGTGTAATCTAATTGCAGTTGCCTGCCTTCCAGCGTGTGTGCCAGGCCCACTTGCCAACTAGTGCCACCATTCATATTTGTTGTAACAGTAGTGTAAATATTTTAAAAAAATCTTTTTTGACTGTGAAACATCAGTCTGCTAGTGTAATCTAATTGCAGTTGCCTGCCTGCAAGCGTTTCTGCCAGGCCCACTTGCCAACTAGTGCCACCACTTATATTTGTTGTAACAGTAGTATAAATATTTTAAAAAAAACTTTTTTGACTGTGAAACAACAGTCTGCTAGTGTAATCGAATTGCAGTTGCCTGCCTGCCAGCGTGTGTTCCAGGCCCACTTGCGAAATTGTGCCACCACTCATATTTGTTGTAACAGTAGTGTAAATATTTAAAAAAAAACTTTTTTGACTGTGAAACATCAGTCTGCTAGTGTAATCGAATTGCAGTTGCCTGCCTGCATGCCAGCGTGTGTGCCAGGCCCACTTGCCAACTAGTGCCGCCACTAAAATTTGTTGTAACAGTAGTGTAAATATTTTAAAAAAAAATTTTTTGACTGTGAAACATCAGTCTGCTAATGTAATCGAATTGCAGTTGCCAGTCTGCCTGTGTGTGTGCCAGGCCCACTTGCCAACTAGTGCCACCACTCATATTTGTTGTAACAGTAGTGTAAATATTTTAAAAAAAACTTTTTTGACTGTGAAACATCAGTCTGCTAGTGTAATCTAATAGCAGTTGGCTGCCTGCCAGCGTGTGTGCCAGGCCCACATGCCAACTAGTGCCACCACTCATATTTGTTGTAACAGTAGTGTAAATATTTAAAAAAAAACTTTTTCTGACTGTGAAACATCAGTCTGCTAGTGTAATCAAATTGCAGTTGCCTGCCTGCCTGCCTGTGTGTGTGCCAGGCCCACTTGCCAACTAGTGCCATCACTCATATTTGTTGTAACAGTAGTGTAAATATTTTTTAAAAAAACTTTTTTGACTGTGAAACATCAGTCTGCTAGTGTAATCGAATTGCAGTTGCCTGCCTGCCAGCGTGTGTGTCAGACCCACTTGCCAAGTAGTGCCACCACTTATATTTGTTGAAACAGTAGTTTAAATATTTTAAAAAAAAAATTTTGACTGTGAAACATCAGTCTGCTAGTGTAATCGAATTGCAGTTGCCTGCATGCCAGCGTGTGAGCCAGGCCCACTTGCCAACTAGTGCCACCACTCATATTTGTTGTAACAGTAGTATAAATATTTAAAAAAAAAAACTTTTTTGACTGTGAAACATCAGTCTGCTAGTGTAATTGAATTGCAGTTGCCTGCCTGCCAGCATGTGTGCCAGGCCCACTTGCGAAATTGTGCCACCACTCATAGTTGTTGTAACAGTAGTGGAAATATTTAAAAAAAATAATTTTTGACTGTGAAACATCAGTCTGCTAGTGTAATCTAATTGCAGTTGCCTGCCTTCCAGCGTGTGTGCCAGGCCAACTTGCCAACTAGTGCCACCATTCATATTTGTTGTAACAGTAGTGTAAATATTTTAAAAAAATCTTTTTTGACTGTGAAACATCAGTCTGCTAGTGTAATCTAATTGCAGTTGCCTGCCTGCAAGCGTTTCTGCCAGGCCCACTTGCCAACTAGTGCCACCACTCATATTTGTTGTAACAGTAGTGTAAATATTTTTGAAAAAAAACTTTTTTGACTGTGAAACATCAGTCTGCTAGTGTAATCTAATTGCAGTGGCCTGCCTGCCAGCGTGTGTGCCAGGCCCACTTGCCAACTAGTGCCACCACTCATATTTGTTGTAACAGTAGTGTAAATATTTTAAAAAAAACTTTTTTGACTGTGAAACATCAGTCTGCTAGTGTAATCTAATTGCAGTTGTCTGCCTGCCAGCGTGTGCGCCAGGCCCACTTGCCAACTACTGCCACCACTCATATTTGTTGTAAAAGTAGTGTAAATATTTAAAAAAAAACTTTTTTGACTGTGAAACATCAGTCTGCTAGTGTAATCTAATAGCAGTTGCCTGCCTGCCAGCGTGTGAGCCAGGCCCACTTGCCAACTAGTGCCACCACTCATATTTGTTGTAACAGTAGTGTAAATATTTAAAAAAAAAACTTTTTTTGACTGTGAAACATCAGTCTGCTAGTGTAATCGAATTGCAGTTGCCTGCCTGCCAGAGTGTGCGCCAGGCCCACTTGCCAACTAGTGCCACCATTCATATTTGTTGTAACAGTAGTGTAACTATTTTTAAAAAAAACTTTTTTGACTGTGAAACATCAGTCTGCTAGTGTAATCTAATTGCTGTTGCCTGCCTGCCAGCGTTTGTGCCAGGCCCACTTGCCAACTAGTGCCACCACTCATACTTGTTGTAACAGTAGTGTAAATATTTTGAAAAAAACTTTTTTGACTGTGAAACATCAGTCTGCTAGTGTAATCTAATTGCAGTTGACTGCCTTCCAGCGTGTGTTCCAGGACAATTTGCCAACTAGTGCCACCACTCATATTTGTTGTAACAGTAGTGTAAATATTTAAAAAAAAAAAAAAACTTTTTTGACTGTGAAACATCAGTTTGCTAGTGTAATCTAATTGCAGTTGCCTGCCTGCCAGCGTGTGCGCCAGGCCCACTTGCCAACTAGTGCAACCACTCATATTTGTTGTAACAGTAGTATAAATATTTTAAAAAATTTTTTTAACTGTGAAACATCAGTCTGCTAGTGTAATCTAATTGCAGTTGCCTGCCTGCCAGCGTGTGTGCCAGGCCTATTTGTCAACTAGTTCCACCACTCATATTTGTTGTAACAGTAGTGTATATATTTAAAAAAAAACTTTTTTGACTGTGAAACATCAGTCTGCTAGTGTAATCTAATTGCAGTTGCCTGTCTGCCAGCGTGTGTGCCAGGCCCATTTGCCAACTAGTGCCACCACTCATATTTGTTGTAGCAGTAGTGTAAATAATTAAAAAAAAAACTTTTTTGACTGTGAAACATCAGTCTGCTTGTGAAATCTAATTGCAGTTGCCTGCCTGCCAGCGTGTGTGCCAGGCCCACTTGCCAACTAGTGCCACCACTCATAGTTTTTGTAACAGTAGTGGAAATATTTAAAAAAAAAAAATTTTGACTGTGAAACATCAGTCTGCTAGTGTAATCTAATTGCAGTTGCCTGCCTTCCAGCGTGTGTGCCAGGCCCACTTGCCAACTAGTGCCACCATTCATATTTGTTGTAACAGTAGTGTAAATATTTTAAAAAAATCTTTTTTGACTGTGAAACATCAGTCTGCTAGTGTAATCTAATTGCAGTTGCCTGCCTGCAAGCATTTCTGCCAGGCCCACTTGCCAACTAGTGCCACCACTTATATTTGTTGTAACAGTAGTATAAATATTTAAAAAAAAACTTTATTGACTGTGAAACAACAGTCTGCTAGTGTAATCGAATTGCAGTTGCCTGCCTGCCAGCGTGTGTTCCAGGCCCACTTGCGAAATTGTGCCACCACTCATATTTGTTGTAACAGTAGTGTAAATATTTAAAAAAAAACTTTTTTGACTGTGAAACATCAGTCTGCTAGTGTAATCGAATTGCAGTTGCCTGCCTGCATGCCAGCGTGTGTGCCAGGCCCACTTGCCAACTAGTGCCGCCACTAAAATTTGTTGTAACAGTAGTGTAAATATTTTAAAAAAAATTTTTTTGACTGTGAAACATCAGTCTGCTAATGTAATCGAATTGCAGTTGCCAGTCTGCCTGTGTGTGTGCCAGGCCCACTTGCCAACTAGTGCCACCACTCATATTTGTTGTAACAGTAGTGTAAATATTTTAAAAAAAACTTTTTTGACTGTGAAACATCAGTCTGCTAGTGTAATCTAATAGCAGTTGGCTGCCTGCCAGCGTGTGTGCCAGGCCCACATGCCAACTAGTGCCACCACTCATATTTGTTGTAACAGTAGTGTAAATATTTAAAAAAAATACTTTTTCTGACTGTGAAACATCAGTCTGCTAGTGTAATCAAATTGCAGTTGCCTGCCTGCCTGCCTGTGTGTGTGCCAGGCCCACTTGCCAACTAGTGCCATCACTCATATTTGTTGTAACAGTAGTGTAAATATTTTTTAAAAAAACTTTTTTGACTGTGAAACATCAGTCTGCTAGTGTAATCGAATTGCAGTTGCCTGCCTGCCAGCGTGTGTGTCAGACCCACTTGCCAAGTAGTGCCACCACTTATATTTGTTGAAACAGTAGTTTAAATATTTAAAAAAAAAAATTTTGACTGTGAAACATCAGTCTGCTAGTGTAATCGAATTGCAGTTGCCTGCATGCCAGCGTGTGAGCCAGGCCCACTTGCCAACCAGTGCCACCACTCATATTTGTTGTAACAGTAGTATAAATATTTTAAAAAAAAAACTTTTTTGACTGTGAAACATCAGTCTGCTAGTGTAATTGAATTGCAGTTGCCTGCCTGCCAGCATGTGTGCCAGGCCCACTTGCGAAATTGTGCCACCACTCATATTTGTTGTAACAGTAGTGTAAATATTTAAAAAAAAAACTTTTTTGACTGTGAAACATCAGTCTGCTAGTGTAATCGAATTGCAGTTGCCTGCCTGCATGCCAGCGTGTGTGCCAGGCCCACTTGCCAACTAGTGCCACCACTCATATTTGTTGTAACAGTAGTGTAAATATTTTAAAAAAAAACTTTTTTGACTGTGAAACATCAGTCTGCTAGTGTAATCGAATTGCAGTTGCCTGCCTGCCAGCGTGTGTGCCAGGCCCACTTGCCAACTAGTGCCACCACTTATATTTGTTGTAACAGTAGTGTAAATATTTTAAAAAAACCTTTTTTGACTGTGAAACATCAGTCTGCTAGTGTAATCGAATTGCAGTTGCCTGCCTGCCTGCCTGTGTGTGTGCCGGGCCCACTTGCCAACTAGTGCCACCACTCATATTTGTTGTAACAGTAGTGTAAATATATTTAAAAAAAACTTTTTTGACTGTGAAACATCAGTCTGCTAGTGTAATCTAATTGCAGTTGCCTGCCTGCCAGCGTGTGTGCAAGGCCCACTTGCCAACTAGTGCCACCACTTATATTTGTTGTAACAGTAGTGTAAATATTTTAAAAAAAACTTTTTTGACTGTGAAACATCAGTCTGCTAGTGTAATCGAATTGCAGTTGCCTGCCTGCCTGTGTGTGAGCCAGGCCCACTTGCCAACTAGTGCCACCACCCTTATTTGTTGTAACAGTAGTTTAAATATTTAAAAAAAAAATTTGACTGTGAAACATCAGTCTGCTAGTGTAATCGAATTGCAGTTGCCTGCATGCCAGCGTGTGAGCCAGGCCCACTTGCCAACTAGTGCCACCACTCATATTTGTTGTAACAGTAGTATAAATATTTAAAAAAAAAACTTTTTTGACTGTGAAACATCAGTCTGCTAGTGTAATTGAATTGCAGTTGCCTGCCTGCCAGCATGTGTGCCAGGCCCACTTGCGAAATTGTGCCACCACTCATATTTGTTGTAACAGTAGTGTAAATATTTAAAAAAAAAACTTTTTTACTGTGAAACATCAGTCTGCTAGTGTAATCGAATTGCAGTTGCCTGCATGCATGCCAGCGTGTATGCCAGGCCCACTTGCCAACTAGTGCCGCCACTCATATTTGTTGTAACAGTAGTGTAAATATTTAAAAAAAAACTTTTTTGACTGTGAAACATCAGTCTGCTAGTGTAATCGAATTGCAGTTGCCTGCCTGCCAGCGTGTGTGCCAGGCCCATTTGCCAACTAGTGCCACCACTTATATTTGTTGTAACAGTAGTGTAAATATTTAAAAAAAAACTTTTTTGACTGTGAAACATCAGTCTGCTAGTGTAATCGAATTGCAGTTGCCTGCCTGCCTGTGTGTGTGCCAGGCCCACTTGCCAACTAGTGCCACCACTCATATTTGTTGTAACAATAGTGTAAATATTTAAAAAAAAAACTTTTTTGACTGTGAAACATCAGTCTGCTAGTGTAATCGAATTGCAGTTGCCTGCCTTTATGCCAGCGTGTGTGCCAGGCCTACTTGCCAACTAGTGCCACCACTCATATTTGTTGTAACAGTAGTGTAAATATTTTAAAAAAAAACTTTTTTGACTGTGAAACATCAGTCTGCTAGTGTAATCGAATCGCAGTTGCCTGCCTGCCAGCGTGTTTACCAGGCCCACTTGCCAACTAGTGCCACCACTTATATTTGTTGTAACAGTAATGTAAATATTTTAAAAAAAACTTTTTTGACTGTGAAACATCAGTCTGCTAGTGTAATCGAATTGCAGTTACCTGCCTGCCTGTGTGTGCCAGGCCCACTTGCCAACTAGTGCTACCACTCATATTTGTTGTAACAGTAGTGTAAATATTTAAAAAAAAAACTTTTTTGACTGTGAAACATCAGTCTGCTAGTGTAATCTAATATCAGTTGGCTGCCTGCCAGCATGTGTGCCAGGCCCACTTGCCAACTAGTGCCACCACTCATATTTGTTGTAACAGTAGTGTAAATATTTTAAAAAAAACTTTTTTGACTGTGAAACATCAGTCTGCTAGTGTAATCAAATTGCAGTTGCCTGCCTGCCAGCGTCTGTGTCAGACCCACTTGCCAACTAGTGCCACCACTCATATTTGTTATAACAGTAGTGTAAATATTTTAAAAAAAACTTTTTTGACTGTGAAACATCAGTCTGCTAGTGAAATCTAATTGCAGTTGCCTGCCTGCCTGCCAGCGTGTGCCAGGCCCACTTGCCAACTAGTGCACCGCTCATATTTGTTGTAACAGTAGTGTAAATATTTTTTAAAAAAAACTTTTTTAACTGTGAAACATTAGTCTGGTAGTGTAATCTAATTGCAGTTGCCTGCCTGCCAGCGTGTGTGCCAGGCCCACTTGCCAACTAGTGCCACCACTTATATTTGTTGTAACAGTAGTGTAAATATTTTTAAAAAAACTTTTTTGACTGTGAAACATCAGTCTGCTAGTGTAATCTAATTGCAGTTGCCTGCCTTCCAGCGTGTGTTCCAGGCCCATTTGCCATCTAGTGCCACCACTCATATTTGTTGTAACACTAGTGTAAATATTTAAAAAAAAAAAAAACTTTTTTGACTGTGAAACATCAGTCTGCTAGTGTAATCTAATTGCAGTTGCCTGCCTGCCAGCGTGTGCGCCAGGCCCACTTGCCAACTCGTGCCACCACCCTTATTTGTTGTAACAGTAGTTTAAATATTTAAAAAAAATCTTTTTTGACTGTGAAACATCAGTCTGCTATTGTAATCTAATAGCAGTTGCCTGCCTGCCAGCGTGTGAGCCAGGCCAACTTGCCAACTAGTGCCACCACTCATATCTGTTGCAAAAGTAGTGTAAATATTTTTTAAAAAAACTTTTTTGACTGTGTAGTGCCACCACTCATATTTGTTGTAACAGTAGTGTAAATATTTAAAAAAAAACTTTTTTGACTGGGAAACATCAGTCTGCTAGTGTAATCTAATAGCAGTTGGCTGCCTGTAAGCGTGTGTGCCAGGCCCACTTGCCAACTAGTGCCACCACTCATATTTGTTGTAACAGTAGTGTAAATATTTAAAAAAAAAAACTTTTTTGACTGTGAAACATCAGTTTGCTAGTGTAATCAAATTGCAGTTGCCTGCCTGCCTGCCAGCGTTTGTGTCAGACCCACTTGCCAACTAGTGCCACCACTCATATTTGTTGTAACAGTAGTGTAAATATTTAAAAAAAAAACTTTTTTGACTGTGTAACATCAGTCTGCTAGTGTAATCGAATTGCAGTTGCCTGCCTGCCAGCGTGTGTGCCAGGCCCACTTGCCAACTAGTGCCACCACTCATATTTGTTGTAACAGTAGTGTAAATATTTTAAAAAAAAACTTTTTTGACTGTGAAACATCAGTCTGCTAGTGTAATCGAATCGCAGTTGCCTGCCTGCCAGCGTGTTTACCAGGCCCACTTGCCAACTAGTGCCACCACTTATATTTGTTGTAACAGTAATGTAAATATTTTAAAAAAAACTTTTTTGACTGTGAAACATCAGTCTGCTAGTGTAATCGAATTGCAGTTACCTGCCTGCCTGTGTGTGCCAGGCCCACTTGCCAACTAGTGCTACCACTCATATTTGTTGTAACAGTAGTGTAAATATTTAAAAAAAAAACTTTTTTGACTGTGAAACATCAGTCTGCTAGTGTAATCTAATAGCAGTTGGCTGCCTGCCAGCGTGTGTGCCAGGCCCACTTGCCAACTAGTGCCACCACTCATATTTGTTGTAACAGTAGTGTAAATATTTTAAAAAAAACTTTTTTGACTGTGAAACATCAGTCTGCTAGTGTAATCAAATTGCAGTTGCCTGCCTGCCAGCGTCTGTGTCAGACCCACTTGCCAACTAGTGCCACCACTCATATTTGTTTTAACAGTAGTGTAAATATTTTAAAAAAAACTTTTTTGACTGTGAAACATCAGTCTGCTAGTGAAATCTAATTGCAGTTGCCTGCCTGCTAGCGTGTGCCAGGCCCACTTGCCAACTAGTGCACCGCTCATATTTGTTGTAACAGTAGTGTAAATATTTTTAAAAAAAAACTTTTTTAACTGTGAAACATCAGTCTGGTAGTGTAATCTAATTGCAGTTGCCTGCCTGCCAGCGTGTGTGCCAGGCCCACTTGCCAACTAGTGCCACCACTTATATTTGTTGTAACAGTAGTGTAAATATTTTTAAAAAAACTTTTTTGACTGTGAAACATCAGTCTGCTAGTGTAATCTAATTGCAGTTGCCTGCCTTCCAGCGTGTGTTCCAGGCCCATTTGCCATCTAGTGCCACCACTCATATTTGTTGTAACAGTAGTGTAAATATTTAAAAAAAAAAAAACTTTTTTGACTGTGAAACATCAGTCTGCTAGTGTAATCTAATTGCAGTTGCCTGCCTGCCAGCGTGTGCGCCAGGCCCACTTGCCAACTAGTGCCACCACCCTTATTTGTTGTAACAGTAGTTTAAATATTTAAAAAAAATCTTTTTTGACTGTGAAACATCAGTCTGCTATTGTAATCTAATAGCAGTTGCCTGCCTGCCAGCGTGTGAGCCAGGCCAACTTGCCAACTAGTGCCACCACTCATATCTGTTGCAAAAGTAGTGTAAATATTTTTTAAAAAAACTTTTTTGACTGTGTAGTGCCACCACTCATATTTGTTGTAACAGTAGTGTAAATATTTTAAAAAAAACTTTTTTGACTGGGAAACATCAGTCTGCTAGTGTAATCTAATAGCAGTTGGCTGCCTGTAAGCGTGTGTGCCAGGCCCACTTGCCAACTAGTGCCACCACTCATATTTGTTGTAACAGTAGTGTAAATATTTAAAAAAAAAAACTTTTTTGACTGTGAAACATCAGTTTGCTAGTGTAATCAAATTGCAGTTGCCTGCCTGCCTGCCAGCGTTTGTGTCAGACCCACTTGCCAACTAGTGCCACCACTCATATTTGTTGTAACAGTAGTGTAAATATTTAAAAAAAAAACTTTTTTGACTGTGTAACATCAGTCTGCTAGTGTAATCGAATTGCAGTTGCCTGCCTGCCAGCGTGTGTGCCAGGCCCACTTGCCAACTAGTGCCACCACTCATATTTGTTGTAACAGTAGTGTAAATATTTAAAAAAAAAACTTTTTTGACTGTGAAACATCAATCTGCTAGTGTAATCTAATAGCAGTTGCCTGCCTGCCAGCGTGTGTGCCAGGCCCACTTGCCAACTAGTGCCACCACTCAAATCTGTTGCAAAAGTAGTGTAAATATTTAAAAAATAAACTTTTTTGACTGTGAAACATCAGTCTGCTTTTTTGTGTCAGGCTCACAGCGTATACTGTGCCCACTTGCCCAGTGGCACCACTCATATTTTGTTTAATAGTAGAGTAAGTGTACATTTTTTTTAAAAAATGACAGGCAGAGGCAGGCCACCCCGCTGGTTCCATCGTGGTGCTGTGATTCCCTTTGACCCTACAATAATGTCCATTGTTCATAGGCCACGTACCATAAACGCGAAAAGTTCTGAGGAGGACCTAGTTGACTGGCTAACACAGGACACCCAATCTTCTACAGCTTCCGCTTGGAACCTTGACGCACCATCCACCTCCAGCTTAGCTTTGGGCACCTCTCAAGTGACCACTCGCCAATCTGCCGAAAACACCAACACTAGCACCTTCACTTGATCTGTCAGAGGAGTTATTGACACATCAGTTTGAAGAAATGAGTGATGCGCAACCATCATTGACAGAGGATGTAGATAACAGTGATATGTCTCAGTCAGGCAGCATTACAGACATGGACATACGGTGTGATGATGATGATGTTGTACCCGCTGCTGCTTCCTTTGTTGATTTGTCAGATACAAGTGAAGCGGTTGATGATGATGCGTCCATGGATGTCACTTGGGTGCGCGCTAGAAGAGAAGAAGAAGAGGGGGAAAGTTCAGATGGGGAGACAGAGAGGTGGAGGAGGAGACAAGTTGGAAGCAGGGGGAGGTCGTCGCAAGTAGCTAGTGGCACTGTCAGACAGCATGCATCGGCACCCGGGGTCAGCCAGACAACACGCCAATCAACGCATGCTGTTGCCACCACCAGAATGCCATCATCGCAGAGCTCAGCAGTGTGGCATTTTTTTGGTGTGCCTGCCTCTGACAACAGTGATGCCATTTGCAACCTGTGCCAAAAGAAACTGAGTCGTGAGAAGTCCAACACACACCTAGGTACAACTGCTTTGCGAAGGCACATGATCTCACATTACAAACGCCGATGGGATGAACACATGAGTAGAAGCAGCACACAAACTCAAAGCCGCCATCCTCCTCCTGGTCCAGCATCTTCAGCCACGTCAACCACTGCTGTCCTCCTTGCCCCTTCTCAACCATCCGCCACTCTGTCTCTTTTCCGTAGCAGTTCCTGCTCATCTGCCCACAGCTGGCTTGTCTGAACTCTTAGCCCACCAGCTTTTACCATACAAGCTGGTGGAGTCTGAGGCGTTCAAAAAATTTGTAGCTATTGGGACACCGCAGTGGAAGGTACCCGGCCGAAATTTCTTTTCACAAAAGGCAATCCCCAACCTGTACTCGATTGTGCGAAAGGAAGTAATAGCATATCTGGCACACAGTGTTGGGGCAAGGGTACATCTGACCACTGATAGCTGGTCTGCAAAGCATGGTCAGAGCAGGTATATCACCTACACTGTGCATTGGGTAAACCTGCTGATGGCTGCCAAGCATGGAATGCGTGGCTCTGCAGAGGAGTTGGTGACACCGCCACGAATTGCAGGCAGGCCTGCTGCCACCTCTTTTACTCCTCCTACTCCATCCTCTTCCATAGCCTCCTCGGCTGAGTCCTCTTCTGCTGCTGCGTCTTGCTCCACATCAACGGCACCCCCCCAGCTCCGCAGGTACTATTCCACATCCCTGATATGGCAGTGCCACGCCATCTTGGGTTGACTTGCCTGAAAGCAGAGAGTCACACCAGACCAGCACTCCTGACCGCCCTGGACGCACAGGTGGATCAGTGGCTGACTCCGCACCAACTGGAGATTGGCAAAGTGGTTTCTGTCAATGGAAGTAATTTGGTGGCGGCATTGAAATTGGGCAAGTTGACACATGTGCCGTGCATGGCACATGTGTGTAATCTGATTGTACAATGCTTTGTGCATAAGTACCCAGGCTTACAGGATGTCCTGAAGCAAGCCAGGAAGGTGTGTGGCCTTTTCATGCATTCCTACACGGCCATGGCGCACTTTTCCGATATCCAGCGGCGAAACAACATGCCAGTGAGGCGCTTGATTTGCAACAGCCCGACACATTGGAATTCAACACTTCTAATGTTCGACCGCCTGCTCCAACAAGAAAAAGCCGTTAATGAGTATTTGTATGACCGGTGTGCTAGGACAGCCTCTGCGGAGCTGGGAATTTTTTTGCCACATTACTGGGTGCTCATGCGCAATGCCTGTTGGCTCATGCGTCCTTTTGAGGAGGTGACAAACCTAGTTAGTCGCACTGAAGGCACCATCAGTGACATAATACCATTTGTTTTCTTCCTGGAGCGTGCCCTGCGAAGAGTGCTGGATCAAGCCATAGATGAGCGTGAAGAGGAAGAGGAAGAGGAAGAGTTGTGGTCACCATTACCACCAGAAGCAGCCTTATCATCATTGCTTGCTGGACCTGCGGCAACGCTGGAAGAGGATTGTGAGGAAGAGGAGTCAGAGGAGGAATGTGGCTTTGAGGAGGAGGAGGAAGACCAACCACAACAGGCATCCCAGGGTGCTCGTTGTCACCTATCTGGTACCCGTGGTGTTGTACGTGGCTGGGGGGAAGAAGATACCTTCAGTGACATCACTGAGGACGAGGAACGGGACATGAGTAGCTCGGCATCCAACCTTGTGCAAATGGGGTCTTTCATGCTGTTGTGCCTGTTGAGGGACCCTCGTATAAAAAAGCTGAAGGAGAACGACCTGTACTGGGTGTCCACACTACTAGACCCCCGGTATAAGCATAAAGTGCCAGAAATGTTACCAAATTTCAAGTCAGAAAGGATGCAGCATTTCCAAAATAAATTAAAAAGTATGCTTTACACAGCGTATAAGGGTGATGTCACAGCACAAAGTGAATCTAACAGGGGAAGAGCTGAAATTAATCCTCCAACTCCCACGACCACGCCGGCAAGGACAGGATGCTTTACAGACGTGTTGTTGATGAAGGACATGCAGAGCTTTTTAACTCCTATGCATCGCCACAGCCCTTCGGGGTCCAGCCTCAGAGAACAACCCGACCGACAGGTAGCAGACTATCTTGCCGTAACTGCAGATTTCGACACTCTGAGGAGCGATGAACCCCTTGACTACTGGGTGTGCAGGCTTGACCTGTGACCTGACCTATCCCAATTTGCAATAGAACTTCTGGCATGCCCCGCTTCAAGTGTCCTATCAGAAAGGACCTTCAGTGCAGCAGGAGGTATTGTCACTGAGAAGAGAAGTCGCCTAGGTCAAAAAAGTCTAGATTACCTCACCTTTATTAAGATGTATGAGGGATGGATCCCTAAGGGACTGACATTGGGCGATACATTCGAGTAAAAAAAGGCCTGATGAGATGAGCTGCTTTGGGCTAAAAATGGTCCACACACTGCTGTATTTTATCTTCAAATGTTGGATAACTTGCGTGTCTTATCCGCCACCAACTAGGGTTCAAGCTGTAATGTTTTAGGGCACTTTCTGCCTGGGAAACAAACATCAATTTTTCTGGCCGCTGCTACAGCAGAAGCTGCAACAATACCTAATTTTTCAGGCATGTGTACATGCCACATTTTTCTGGCCTCTGGTGCTGCACTGTGGCTTCAAAAACCAAACCAAAAAAAAAGGCACTTAACAGGGATTAAACTGATAGTAATAGTACTACTTAACACACCACTCCTATCTGGTAGCACATTAGATTGCACGTGCAGTGCCCCAAATTTGAAGTAGGAGGACCGACCAAGCATTTTTTCCATCTCCCGGTTCCTAAAATCGATGCCAAATACACATCCCCTGATAGGGGACACCACAGTAGAAGGTACCCGGACAAAATTTCTTTGCACAAAAGGCAATCCCCAACCTGTACTCAATACACTGTGCAAAAGGAAGTAACCTTACCATGGGTCCCAGGACTTGTACACTGTGCAAAAGGAAGTAACCTTACCATGGGTCCCAGACCGCACTTCTTGTAATTCTCTGTCTGGGAAATTATATATCTATCAAATCTATCTATCAAATCTATCTAACTATCAATCGTATTTATCAAATGTATATTGCATCTATTGATCTATATAATCTATGTATCTATCTATCTATCTATCTATCTATCAAATCTATCTATCTCGTGGCCGGACGGTTTTGTTACAGCCACTTGTGTTTCGTCCAAATGTCCGTCCACCAAATGTCCGTCGGCTAAAAGTCCGGCCACGATTGCACGCGCAGTGCCCTAAATTTGAAGTTGGAGGACCGACCAAGCATCTTTTTCCATCTCCCGGTTCCTAAAATCCATGCCATATACACGTCCCCTGGTGCCGCAACTGCCTCTGGGAACCTTACCATGGGTCCCAGACCGCACGTCTTGTAATTCTCTGTCTGGGAAATTATATATTTATTAAATCTATCTATTTATCTATCAAATCTATCTAAATATCAATCGTATCTATCAAATGTATATTGCATCTATTGATCTATGTAATCTATGTATCTATCTATCAAATCTATCTATCTCGTGGCCGGACTGTTTTGTGACTGCCTCTTGTGTTTCGGCCAAATGTCCATCGGCCAAATGTCCGTCGGCTAAAAGTCCGGCCACGATTGCACGTGCACTGCCCCAAATTTGAAGTAGGAGGACCGACCAAACATCTTTTTCCATCTCCCGGTTCCTAAAATCCATGCCATATACACTTCCACTGGTGCCGCAACTGCCTCTGGGAACCTTACCATGGGTCCCAGCCCGCACGTCTTGTAATTCTCTGTCTGTAAAATAATATATCTATCAAATCTATCTATTTATCTATCAAATCTATATAACAATCAATCGTATCTATCAAATGTATATTGCATCTATTGATCTATGTAATCTATGTATCTATCTATCTATCAAATCTATCTATCTCGTGGCCGGACTGTTTTGTGACAGCCACTGGTGTTTCAGCCAAATGTCCGTCAGACAAATGTCTGTCGGCTAAAAGTCCGGCCACGATTGCACGCGCACTGCCCCAAATTTGAAGTAGGAGGACTGACCAAGCATCTTTTTCCATCTCCCAGTTCCTAAAATCCATGCCATATACACATCCCCTGGCACCGCAACTGCCTCTTGGAACCTTACCATGGGTCACAGACTGCACGTCTTGAAATTATATATCTATCAAATCTATCTAACTGACAATCGTATCTATCAAATGTATATTGCATCTATTGATCTATGTAATCTATGTATCTATATATCTATCTATCTATCAAATCTATCTATCTCGTGGTTGTGCAAATGGAATGTTTGCGGTGCGTTACACGGGGAGTTTGGTCTGTCACTGTGAAGCAGCGTAACCCTTACACTACCTGATCGATACAACATCATACCTGATGATTTAAAGCACGTTATTCCAAACAATTTAGGAATGTTAGGTGATTTATGCCCTTTATGGATTAAAACCAGACTCTGCATCAACTATGTAATTTTCTGTGGGAGTTTTGCCATGGATCCCCCTCCGGCATGCCACAGTCCAGGTGTTAGTCCCCTTGAAACAACTTTTCCATCACTATTGTGGCCAGAAAGAGAAGAGTCAATGGTGGTTCGCCCGGTTCGCGAACAGTTGCGGAAGTTCGAGTCCGCCGTTCGCGAACTGACATTTTTAGGTTCGCAACATCACTACTGAGAGATTTGGAAGAAGTGATTCTCCCTAAAAATGGTAGAAATATCCAAAATATCAACAGGAAAGAACAAGAGAACTACAAGAGGATAGGGAAATTATTATTAAACCAACTGATAAGGGGGGAGGGGTAGTTGTCATTGATACCAGTGCTTATATGAATGAAGCACATAGATCACTAAATGAAACCCCCACATATGAAAAATTAACCAATAATCCAACAGAGAAATATTAAAAGAGACTGATGAAACACCTAAATGATGGAAAGGCAAATGGAATATTGAAAGAAAGAGAATATACTTTTTTAACACCTACACATTTCAGAATCCCAATATTTTATTTTCCCCCGAAGATCCACAAATCCTTTCAAAATCCACCAGGTAGGCCGATTATTTTGGGGATTCATTCAATTACAGCTAATTTATCCCAATATGTGGATCAATTTCTCCAACCATATGTTAAAGATTTACCCTCATATCTGCAAGATTCCACTAGTGTTATTAAATTATTAGAAAATATGAAGTGGGAAACTGACATGTTCTTAGTGACGTGTGATGTAACATCACTGTATACAAACATACCACACAACCAAGGAACTGAAGCAATAGAGTATTTTCTAAATAAAGATACAAATTTACACCAAGAACAGAAGAAATTCATCATTGAAAGCATAGACTTTATCTTAAACATAACTATTTTTCATTTGGAAATACGTTTTACAATCTAATAAAAGGTACAGCAATGGGGACCAGGTTTGCCCCACGTTACGTAAATCTCTATATAGGAAAAAGGAAACAAGAGTCACTGAATGGTAGCATATTTGGGGAGAACCTGGTCTCCTTTAATAGATACATTGATGATATTCTTATCATATTGAGGGGGGGAGAAGAAAGAAATTAGATAAATATATGCAGTCCATGAATCTAAACAATAAAGGCTTACATTTTATATATATATAGATAGTCAAGATAAAATTGTGTTTTTAGATTTAGAAATAATGGCAACCAAGGAAGGTCTGAACACGTGTACCCAAAAAAAGTTGATTTTTTAGGGATGGGCGAATGTTTTGCAACATTCGAAAAATGAAACAAATTTTAACACATTTGTTCATTCGAATCCAATTTTGAATGTTTACATAACATTCTAACATTCGATTTTCGAATGTTCGGTTTCTAATTTAACGATTACATTCAAAAATATTCGTTTTGAAAAATTCAAATTTATATATTTGCAATAGTATTTCTATAAAGCTTTATTTAAATGTAATATTCAAATGATGCAATATTCAAATTCAAAAAAATTGAATTCATATGTTTGTAATAGTATTTCTATAAAGCTTTATTTAAATGTAATATTCAAATTATGCAATATTCAAATTCGAAAAATTTGAATTTATATGTTTGTAATAATATTTCTAATGCTTTCTTTAAATGTAATATTCAAATTATGCAAAATTCTAATTTGAATAATTCGAATTTATATGTTTGTAATAGTATTTCTAATGCTTTCTTTAAATGTCATATTCAAATTATGCAATATTTGATCAAAATAGAAACATTCAAATTGATATATTTGTATTTATTACAGTATCTCACAAAAGTGAGTACACCCCTCATATTTTTGTAAATATCTTATTATATCTTTTTATGTAACAACACTGAAGAAATGAAATGTTGCTACAATGTAAAGTAGTGAGTGTACAGCCTGTATAACACTGTGAATTTGCTGTCTCCTTAACAAAACTCAACACACAGCCATAAATGTCTAAACCGTTAGCAACAAAAGTGAGTACACCCCTATGTGGAAATATCCAAATTGGGCCCAAAGTGTCAATATTTTGTGTGGCCACCATTATTTTCCAACACTGCCTTAACCCTCTTGGGCATGGAGTTCACCAGAGCTTCACAGCTTGCCACTGGAGTCCTCTTCCACTCCTCCATGAAGACATCACGGAGCTGGTGGATGTTACAACCTTGCGTTCCCCCACCTTCCGTTTGTGGATGCCCCACAGATGCTCACTAAGGTTTAGGTCTGGAGACATGCTTGGCCAATCCATCACCTTTACCCTCAGCTTCTTTACCACATCTTGGAGGTGTGTTTGGGGTCATTATCATGTTGGAATACTGCCCTGAGGCCCAGTCTCCGAAGGGAAGGGATCATGCTCTGCTTCAGTATGTCATAGTACATGTTGGCATTCATGGTTCCCTCAATGAACTGTAGCTCTCCAGTGCCGGCAGCACTCATGCAGGCCCAGACCATGACACTCCCACCACCAAACTTGACTGTAGGCAAGACACACTTGTCTTTGTACTCCTCACCTGGTTGCTGCCACACACGCTTGACACCATCTGAACCAAATAAGTTTATCTTGTCCTTATTGGACCACAGGACATAGTTCCACTAATCCATGACCTTAGTATGCTTTTCTTCAGCAAACTGTATGCAGGCTTTCTTGTGCATCATCTTTGGAAGAGGCTTCCTTCTGGGACGACAGCCATGCAGACCAATTTGATGCAGTGTGTGGTGTATGGTATGAGCACAAACAGGGTGACCCCCCACCCCTTCAACCTCTGCAGCAATGCTGGCAGCACTTATACATCTATTTCCAAAGTCAACCTCTGGATATGACACTGAGCAGGTGCACTCAAATTCTTTGGTCGACCATGGCGAGGCCGGTTCTGAGTGGAACCTGTCCTGTGAAATTGCTGTATGGTATTGCCCACCATGCTGCAGCTCTGTTTCAGGGTCTTGGCAATCTTCATGTTGCCTAGGCAATCTTTATGTAGAGCATTAATTCTTTTTTTTCAGATCCTCAGAGAGTTCTTTGCCATGAGGTGCCATGTTGAACTTCCAGTGACCAGTATGAGAGAGTGTGAAGGCGATAACACCAAATTTAACAAGCTCCCTATTCACACCTGAGACCTTGTAACACTAACTAGTCAAATGACACTGAGGAGGGAAAATGGCTAAGTAAGCCCAATTTGGACATTTCCACTTAGGGGTGTACTCACTTTTGTTGCCAACGGTTTAGACATTAATGGCTGTGTGTTGAGTTATTTTGAGGGGACAGCAAATTTACACTGTACACAAGCTGTACACTCACTGTACACTCACTACTTTACTTTGTAGCAAAGTGTCATTTCTTTAGTGTTGTCACATGAAAAGATATAATAAAATATTTACAAAAATGTGAGGGGTGTACTCACTTTTGTGAAATACTGTATGCATCAATTTACTAGATTCCCTACCACATGAACTATTGAACTTCTGAATAGTATTTGTGAAATAGAATGTTAAGTTCGAAATTTCGAATGTGGACATTCAATCTAATTATAAACATTTGAATTTGAAAGTGACATTTGAAAACTGTAAATAGCATTCGAAAATAGAATTTTTAAGAATATTCGTTCGTATCAACATTCAGATTTGTAATTCGAATTTCAGTAATAACATTCGTTCTAACATTCGAATTAAAAAATGTACACATTCGCCCATCCCTAATAACAATGATATACCAGCTAAGAGTTGTCATCTACAAAAATGGAAAAACAATATTCCATATGGACAGTTATTACGTATTCGAAAAAATTGTACCATTATTGTACACTTCGAAATTCAAGTGAAAATACTGGAACAAAAATTCAATGAGAGGGTATTTAAGCACGATATAATCCAAAGAGCTATAAATAACGCTAGGGATACAAACAGGAATAATTGATATCTGGTAGTAATAATAAAAAGATTTAAATCTCAGATGCTACAAATTCTAATATAGAAACACCATTTGTAACAACTTACAATAATGATTTTAAAATAGTGGAAAAAATTCTAATAAAACATTGGAATCTGGTACAAAGAGATTCAGGTATTGGAGATAAAGTCACCCCTTTTGCCTAGGATTATTTATAGAAAAAAAAAATAATTAAAAAACGTATTGGCTTCTAGTGAATTTAGATACAATCAAGAAAGAAATAAGGGAGATAGAAATATGTATGGATCTAAAGCAACATGAAGTAAAAACCAATTAATATCTTTCTAAACTAAAGAAGGAATTTAAATCAAGGTTATCATTAGGTGAACCAACAAAGGTGCAATTTATGTTATAGAATGCAGCTGCAAAGTTTAAAATTTAGGAGAGACCACCAGAACCCTGAAAGATCGAATCAGAGAGCATCTATGTTGCATAAGAAAAGGTACTCTAGATACGTATATTTACAAACATTTTAGAGAGGTTCACAACAATAAAGTGATTTGAGATATTGGTGAGTATGTATGGTGAAACCCAACTGTAGAGGAGGGGACTTTGAACAGAAATTATTGTACAAAGAGGCTGAGTTGATTTATAAAATGAAAACTTTTTAAGAGGCCTTAATTCAGAAATTGATATCAGCCCATTTCTGCAGTCATAAATGTGTTAAGGTCATTATATGGATTTAATGAATCTCTGAGAAACTTTGCACATTGTGCCAAAAACTTAATCTTACTAGAGATAAAGATAGTCTGTCATACGTTCACACAAACCTCCATTAAAGTATAAGATAATCATCACCTATACACTTTTTGTTCCTCCAATCTGAGACCTCATAAAAATACTCTTTTAATACATGCATTCTAGATTAACACATATAAGAAGTCACTAGTTATATACACTAAGTAATGTTCACTATTTACAGTTAGTGTATTGTAAGACTCATTATGGGTTAAATTAAAATAACTTACGGCTAGATTATGACTTCTGCATTAGCCTTAAAAAGCAGCGTTGAGAGGTCTCAACAATGCTTTTTAACGCCCGCTGGTATTACGAGTCAGGCAGGTACAGGTGTATCGCTCACTTTTCTTCTGCGACTTTTGGCTACCGCAAATCCCCTTACGACAATTGCATATCCTATCTTTTTAATGGGATTTGCCTAACGCCGGTATTACAAGTCTTGGAAGAAGTGAGCGGTACAGCCTCTACCTCCAAGACTCCTACCGCATTTAAAAGTCAGTAGTTAAAAGTTTTATGGGCTAACGCTGGAACATAAAGCTCTTAACTACAGTGCTACAAAGTACACTAACACACATAAACTACCTATGAACCCCTAAACCGAGGCCCCCCCACATCGCAAACACTATAATAAAATTATTTAACCCCTAATCTGCCGACCGGACACCGCCGCCACCTACATTATACATCTGAACCCCTAATCTGCTGCCCCTAATATCGCCGACACATACATTATATTTATTAACCCCTAATCTGCCCCCCCAACGTCGCCACAACCTAACTACACTTATTAACCCCTAATCTGCCGACCGGACATCACTGCCACTATAATAAATGTATTAACCCATAAACCGCTGCACTTCCGCCTCGCAAACACTATAATAAATTGTATTACCCATAATCTGCCCCCCCAACGTCGCCGCCACCTACTTAAAATTATGAACTCCTAATCTCCTGCACCCAACGTTGCCGCTACTCTAATAAAGTTATTAACCTCTAAACCTAATTCTAACCCTAACCCTAACCCTAAGTTAAATATATTTTAAATAAATTAATCCTATTTAAAACTAAATACGTACCTGTAAAATAAACCATAAGATAGCTACAATATAATTTAATAATTACATTGTAGCTATCTTATGATTTATTTTTATTTTACTGGCAACTTTGTATTTATTTTAACTAGGTACAATAGCTATTAAATAGTTAATAACTATTTAATAGCTACCTAGTTAAAATAATTACAAAATTACCTGTAAAATAAATCCTAACCTAAGTTACAAATACACCTAACACTACACTATGAATAAATTAATTAAATAAATTAAATACAATTATCTAAAAGAAAATACAATTAAATAAACTAAACTATATTACAAAAAAATAAAAAAATATTACAAGAATTTGAATCTAATTACACCTAATCTAAGCCCCCTAATAAAATAAAAAAGCCCCCCAAAATAATAAAATTCCCTATACTAAAAAAATTACAAAGTAATCAGCTCTTTTACCAGCCCTTAAAAGGGCTTTTTGCGGGGCATTGCCCCAAAGTAATGAGATCTTTTACCTGTAAAAAAACAAATACAATACCCCCCCAACATTACAACCCACCACTCACACACCCCTACTCTAAAACCCACCTGATCCCCCCTTAAAAAAACCTTACACTACCCCATTGAAGATCACCTTATCTTGAGCCGTGTTCACCCAGCTGAGCACCACTGGTCATCCGATGCGGCAGAAGAGGACATCCGGACCCGCAGAAGTCTTCATCCGATCGGGGCAGAAGAGGTCCTCCAAGTGGCAGATGTCTTCATCCAATCGGCATCTTCTATCTTCAATCAACCGGAGTGGAGCCATCTTGAATCCAGCTGACGTGGAGCCATCCTCTTTTTCCGATGTCCTAACAGCGAATGAAGGTTCCTTTAAATGACGCCATCCAAGATGGCGTCCCTCAAATTCTGATTGGCTGATAGGATTCTATCAGCCAATCAGAATTAAGGTAGGAAAAATCTGATTGGCTAATGGTATCAGCCAATCGGATTGAAGTTCAATCCGATTGGCTAATTGTATCAGCCAATAGAATTGATCTTGCATTCTATTGGCTGATCTAATCAGCCAATCGGATTGAACTTCAATCCGATTGGCTGATTACATCAGCCAATCAGAATTTTCCTACCTTAATTCTGATTGGCTGATAGAATCCTATCAGCCGATCGGAATTCGAGGGACGCCATCTTGGATTACGTCATTTAAATTAAATTATATTGTAGCTATCTTATGGTTTATTTTACAGGCAAGTATTTAGTTTTAAATAGGATTAATTTATTTAATTATAGTTATTTTATTTAGATGTATTTAAATTATATTTAACTTAGGGGGATGTTAGGGTTTGACTTAGGTTTAGGGGTTAATAACTTTATTATAGTAGCGGCAACGCAGGGTGCGGGAGATTAGGGGTTAATAAATGTAGGTAGGTGGCGGCGACATTAGGGGGGGCAGATTAGGGGTTAATAAAATTTACTATAGTGTTTGCGAGGAGGAAGTGCGGCGGTTTAGGGGTTAATACATTTATTATAGTGTCGGCGATGTCCAGTCGGCAGATTAGGGGTTAATAAGTGTAGTTAGGTGGCGGCGATGTTGGGGGCAGCAGAATAGGGGTCAATAAATATAATGTAGGGTTCAGCGATGTTGGGGGCAGTAGATTAGGGGTTCATAGGGATAATGTAGGTGGCGGTGGTGTCCGGAGTTGCAGTTTAGGGGTTAATAATTTTAATGTAGGTGTCGGCGATAGAGGTGGTAGCAGATTAGGGGTTAATAAGTGTAAGTTTAGGGGTGTTTAGACTCGGGGTTCATGTTAGGGTGCTAGGTGCAGACATACAATTCATTTCCCCATAGGAAACAATGGGGCTGCGTTAGAAGCTGGACGCTGCTTTTTTGCAGGTGTTTTTTTGCAGCCAGCTCAGCCCCATTGTTTCCTATGGGGAAATTGTGCACAAACACGTTTAGCCAGCTTACCACTGATTTAAGCAACGCTGGTATTACAGTGAGAAGTGAAGCTAAATTTGCTCAATGCTCACTTTTCTGAGGCTAACGCAGCCATTCAGAAAACTTGTAATACCAGTGTTGTTTGAAGTAAGCGCTGGGAAAAAAAGGCTTGTTAGCCCCGCAGGTCTTTACCAACAAAACTCACAATCTAGGCGTTAGTAAGGTAATAGACCAGTAACCAGGGTCAATATACCATATATTATCTTAACATTTTCACATTCATATTTAATATATAGGTGTCTGGTTAAGTTTAATTTATTTAATTTTCATTTTTTACTATTATTATTTATTAGCCACATTATAGTGCTATATTTCAACTGAAATAGATAAAATGAAATTATCTGATATAATTGTCATACATTGTTTGTATTGGAATGCTAATTTTGTTTCTGTGTATCAAGCAATAGCAATGTGTATACTTTGATAAACAACAAAAACAAAAATCCACCTTTATTCTTTGGGCACCAAAAAAGTGTGAAAATACCATCTTTACTATTGCACCTATAAGAAGCAAGCATTGGATTCAAAACGAACCGGCACCTATACTCAATTACATCCTTGATAAAGCCCAGATATCATTCGAAACGCACCAAAGTAATTGCAGTAGTTGTATGAGGTGCCTATCCCACTGCTATACTCTGGAGAACAAGTACTTGTTGAAGCCTAAAACATTTCAGGAGCGGAACAAAGAGACGGCAAAGACTGACGATAACTGACCTAACACAGAACTGATTTGAGGTCATGTGATAGACCCGGAACTCAAATTCAAAGTTGCACTCACACTCCAAAATGGAAACCCAAACGCCAGAACTGGGGGGCGATACAAGCCAGAAGGAACGGTGAGAGGAGCCCGATTCGGAGTTGGTAGATATCCAGGTGGTGAGTTTATTCTATGTAAAAGTCAAAGGCTGTTTGGTCATAGCAGTCACAATAATGACATTGGTATGTAAAAAAACTGCTACAAATAGCAACATATCTTCTAAATTCGCAAAGAAACTGTTACTATTGCGTCATAAATTATAATACTTTCTGCTCTTGCAAATTGCAAACCACAAGGAACTTTACGGATTATTAATCCATTTTCATTTAAAGGTGGTCCGAATGGACATTTACCAATCATTTATATTATATGCTTCAAGGGAGACATCCCTGAACTATCGTCTTTTACATTGCCTGCTGTTTTTTTGTTTTTTTTTCCAAATGCTTTATTGAAAATTGTATAACCAAT
Source organism: Bombina bombina (assembly GCF_027579735.1). Lineage (NCBI taxonomy): Eukaryota > Metazoa > Chordata > Amphibia > Anura > Bombinatoridae > Bombina > Bombina bombina. The sequence continues at coordinate 999,075,602 of NC_069504.1, read as the reverse complement.
ACAGACATGAAAATATGTGGAATAGTTACATGTGCATCAGTTTTTTGTTATTCTATAAATACAAAAGAACAACAGAAGAAGTATAACTGACAGGAAATAAAAAGTATAGAAGTTTTCTTCAGGAGTAAGATACCCTTTACGGGTCCACAGCGGTATGCACAACTATTGGTTAATTTAAATTAAGTTAATAAGTGTCAAGATAGGCATTAAACTGCATAAGGTATAGCCTGATTGCTTAGTTCCTGCAGGAAAAAAAAAAAAAAAGAACAAGTTATTAGGCCGTAAAGATGGATAGTGAGTCGGTTAGGACTGAAAAGTCTTTCGTTGTTTTCAGACAGTGGAATGTATTGGGAAATATATGGATAAGGGGTACTATTGGGTTCCTTATGTTGTGGGTGAAGGTTGTGTTTGATTGAGGTATTCTTCCCATAGGAAGCAGATTGAGTGATAGTCGTCTGTTTATTATGGTTATAGTGGTATTTTTCTAGCTTAAGAGACTGGGAGGTCGCTTCCCTCCAGACTGAAATTGATGGGAGGTTATGGCTTTTCCAGTTTTTTGGTATAAGCCTTTTTACTGAATTCGTCATGATAGTTAGTAATGCCAGTCGTAGTTTACATTTTATTTTAGTGAATTTGTTAAAGAGGAAGAACCAGATGTTTAGTTCGAGAGTTGTAGATAAGAAAATTTCTAATTCAGTTTTGATTGTTTCCCAAAATGCCTGGGCGATGGGGCATGTCCACCATATATGCGTTGGGGTGCCTATTGCTTTACAGCCCCTCCAACAATTCGGTGAGAGCTCGGGGAGAATGGCATGTAGTCGGTATGGGGTATAATACCATCTATACAAAAGTTTGATGTTCATCTCCATTATATAAATGGAGGATTAAGATTTCGTCATGTAGGAAACTATTTTCAACCAATCCTTGTGGGTTTGTGTGGAGCCGATTTCTCTTTCCCATTTTTGTATATAGGAAGGAAGGGATATATGATACGTTTGCATGAATAATTGGTGTGTGAAAGAAAGAAAGCCTTTGCTTAATGTTTCATTAATGCAGCTGCTTTCAAAGCTGGTTAGAGGGTGTGTGAGTTGGGCTCTCCGGGAATGTTTTGTAAGAAAGTCTGAGAGTTTTCGGTAGTGGAACCAGTTTAATTGTGCAGTCTCTGGGATGAGTGCTATTTCGGATAGAGTCTTGGGTTTCCCATTTGTGAGTAATGTGTGGCAGTGAAGGGATCTGGATATGTGGGGGATTTGAGTTGCTTGCGGGGGTAGATTGACAGGGAAGTTGGGTTATCATGGAGGGGGGTTAGTGGAGAGGGTACTGTTGATACGTGGTTATAGCGTTTAATATGCGTATCCCATATCTTAAAAGTTTCTTTGGTTATAGTTGGGAGGTGTATTGGTAGATTTCGTTTGTTAGGTGATAGCCAGCATTTGCTACTTAGGTGGTTGGTGGAGGATAGTGAGTGCTCAAGGAGCACCCACTCTTTATGTGTTGAGTGTCTGCTCCAGTGTATGATTCGGGAGTAGAAGGAGGCTAGCCTATATTGCATTAAGTTTGGGATCCTGAGGCCACCTAGCTCCTTGGGGCGGTATAGTGTGGCGGTGGCTATCCGGGGTCTCTTATGTTGCCATATTTATGAAATTATAGATTTTTGGAGGTTATGAATTAGGGAATTTGGAGTAGGTATCGGTAGGGTTTGAAAGAGGTATAGTAATTTAGGAAGGAGGGTCATTTTAACCGAATTAATCCTGCCCAACCAAGAGATTGGCTTGTTGCTCCAGGATCTAAGTAGAGCACTTGTCATGTTGGAAATGGCTTTAAAATTTAAGTTGAGTTTAACCTGTAAACATGGGGATATGTGGACTCCTAAATATTTTATGGATTGGTGTTGGAGACGAAAATGAGCTAATGACTGTATTGCGTCTAGGTCAGCTGAAAGTAGCCCAATGGGCAGTAATTCTGATTTGGTAATGTTGATCTTGAAATTAGAGAAGGAGCCGTAGGTGTGGAGGGTTTGCATCAGGGAAGAAAGTGACGATTGGGGTTGTGTGATGGTAAGGAAGAGGTCATCAGTGTACAGAGTGACTTTGTATTCTTGTTGGTCTATTTTCAGTCCGTGTATGGCCACGTTGTGCCTGATATAAGAGGCTAGAACTTCCAAGGTGAGAATAAACAGGATAGGGGAAAGAGGGCATCCCTGTCTTTTGCCGTTTGTAATGTCAAATGGGTGGAAGAGTGTGTCGTTTAGTTTGATTTTTGCTTGGGGTGATTATAGAGGGAGAATATTTTCCCTATAAATGGTTGTTCGAAGCCAAATTGTTTTAGTGTCGCCTGTAAAAATTGCCAATCTAGCCTGTCAAAGGCTTTCTCCGCATCCATTGAAATGAATGTGGAGGGTATGTTATTGGTAGTAGCGTGTTCCATTAAAAGGAGAATTTTGGTAGTGTTGTCCTTAGTTTCTCTGAGGGGGGTGAACCCAGCTTGGTTAGTGTGTACGATTGATGGTAGGATGCTGTTGATACGGGCGGTTAGTATTTTGGCGTATAACTTGATGTCTGTGTTTAAAAGGGATATTGGGCGGAAATTGGCGGGTGTGTTGGGAGGCTTGCCTGGTTTCGGGAGTACTACTATTTGCGCTTCTAGCATTGGTTGAGGGAAGGGATTAGTTTCTGATACTTCGTTAAATAGTTGGGTGAGGTGGGGTAGAAGTAGGGAGGAGAAAGTGTGGTAGTATTTTCCAGTAAAGCCATCTGGGCCTGGGCTCTTCCCGTTGTCAAGTGATTTGATAGCCACGAGCACTTCGGGCTGGGAAATGGGGTTATTAAGATGTCGAGTTTGCTCAGGTGTTATTTTGGGTAACTGTGCGTGTGCTAGGTAAGAGAGTAGGTTCGGGGGAGATCCGCCCATTGTGGAGTCTTTGTTAATGTTGCAAAGTTTTGAATAATAGTCGTGGAAGGATTGTAAAATGTCTGAAGTGGTGGTGAGGGTGGTAGGAGGGTGGGGGTGTTTAATTTTGTTTATGTAGGATTTTATTCTCTTTTTTTAGGGCTCTGGCTAGGAGTTTGCCTGATCTATTGCTCTCATAGAAGAACATACTATTGGTTTTTGTCCTGAGTGCTTGATATTCAATTTGTAGAAAACTGTCTGGGGCTTGTCTGGCATCTTGTAGGTTAGCTGCTATTAGTGGATCCATTGGGGACAATTTATGGGCTAAATCTAGGCGGGTGAATGCGTCCAAGAGATCTTTGTATGACTGTCTTTGTGATCTCTGATATTGAGCTTTTAATTTAATTCCCCCCTAATCACGCACTTTTGCGCTTCCCAAATTGAGTATTTATTGGCTACCAAGAGCGCATTTAGGCGGAAGTATTCCTGTATGTTAGAGCTAAGCTTAGTTATTGTGGCTGGGTCATTTAGCAAGCTATTGTCTAATTTCCATATGTATGGTGTCATGGGTGTATCCGGCCAGGAGATTTTGAGTTTTACTGCAGAGTGGTTGGAACACAATGTGGGAGAGATGTTGCATCTTTTGACTAAGGTTAGGGACGCTTGGTTGGTGAAATTATAGTCTAGACGACTATATGTCTTATTGGGGTATGAAAAGAAAGTATAATCCCTAGTGTCTGGGTGAATGAAGCGCCAGGTGTTGTGTAGGTTAAGGTTCCGTAGTCCTATCCAAAGCGTATTTGTGATTTTTCTAGAGATTGTTACACTGGGGTTGGAGCTATCTTTCCATGGTTGTAATGGTACGTTGAAGTCGCCAGCGAAAAAGGTGGGTCCCCTTGGGATAGCGACTATTTTATTAAGTACATATTTGAAAAAGGGGGTTTGATTGGTGTTTGGGGCATAAATATTTATTAATGTGACCGGTCTGCCAAAAAGCAGACCCACTAGGGCGAGAAACCTGCCATCAGAGTCTTTCGCTGTGTGCAGCAGAGTGAAGGGAAGCGACTTGTGAAGTAAGATGGTGACCCCACCTCTTTTAGAGGTATTAGAGCTGTGGTAATGAGTGGTGTAAGTCTTATTGAAGTACTTGGGTTCCATGTTGCATCTGAAGTGTGTCTCTTGTAGAAACAAGATGTCGGCCTGTTTTTTGGAGAGGTCAAGTAGAGCTTTTGATCTCTTATGTGGGGAGTTTAGTCCTTTCGCGTTTTGTGTGAGGAGGATTAGTGTTCTTGTCTGGTCAATGGTGTCTTTGGACGTCATGATGTAGTGGTGCTTAGTGTTTTGACTAGATATGACAGCGTAGTAGTAGTGGGCCTATTGTGGTGGTATGGAGTTTGCTTTGGGAATAGTATACCTGCAGGAGAAAAAAAAAGGTATATAGAGTGTATAACAATATAAACAGTGAATCATAATTAACATTATAACATTGATGGCTGTAACAAACATGAACTTAGCTACAAAAAACAAAATGAAAATGAAAAAGTCTCTCATCCTATTATAGGGCATAACTGAGAGCGGTGTGGGGGTGGTACTGCAAAAAGCCCTAATAGTTTTGTTTAGTTTAATTTAACAGACATCCTGGCCAAGGTGGGTGGTGGGAGGGAAGGGAAAAAGAGGGAAATGGGGAGAGGGTGGTGGGGGAAGAGTGCAGGGAAAGGGTGGGAGGGGTGGTGGGAGGGTATGGGGGTATAGCATTCGATTCTACTTGCCCATCCTGAGGAGAAAAAACATTACCCAAAGTTCAGAGTGACTTGCAACGTCTCTGGGGGTTGAAAGACAAGTGGTACTTCAAGGTGATTTTCTGCAGGAGGAGGTAGGGCTGGAGGGAGTTTGTCTTCTAGTTGAAGTGTTCAATGGTTTGTTTTTTTTGTGAGTGGCAGTGTGCCATGACTCTGCAGGATTGCTCAGTCTCTTGGGGTTCTGGGGTGTCTTCTGTCCCAGAGGGGGTGCTTCTGTAGTAGGGTCAAGTCCAAGTGATGAGCAGAATGTATGGATGTCCTCTGGGGTTTTGCAAACTATTCGAGTGTTGTTGCTAGTAGTTGAGACGTTTGTAGGAAAACCCCATCTGTATGGGATCCTTTTGTTTCTTAATAGGTTTGTGAGGGGTGAGAACTCTTTCCTGCGCTAAAGGGTCTGAGTTGACAGATCTTGAAAAAATTGTAGTACATAGCCCCTAAAACGTATAGGTTGATTTTTGCGGGATTGGTTTAAGAGCATTTCTTTTTCTTGAAAGATTTTAAAGCTTATCACAATGTCTCTTGGTGGGGCTGAGTCAGGTGGTTTTGGTCTCAATGTCCTGTGTGCCCTGACCCATTGGATATCATCTGGAAAAGATGGGTCTTTTAAATGGCGAAACAGATCTTGGAGGTAGACCGGAAAGTCTCTGGATAGTACCGATTCGGGCACCCCCCTGATGCGCATGTTTTTGCACCTGCTTCGATTCTCTAAATCGTCTAATTTTTCTTGAAGTGAGAGAATAGTTTCTTGTTGGGAAGCAAGTTGCTCACTTAGTTGATGTACATCTTCTTTGATGGTGTCTTGATTACTCTCCAGAGTCTTTACCTGGAAGCTGAGTGTGTGAATGTCCTGCTTCATCTCAGCAAGTTCCTCTCTAATGCAGGATCGGACTATGTCCGAGATATCTTGTTTTGATGGTAAATTTTTCAGAAAGGTAGGTGAGAGTTGGCAGTTCTCTGGTTGAGTGCTGCTTGCTTGTAGCTCTTGTGGGTGTACAGGAGGGGATTTTTCCCAAAGCCTACGCTTAGTAGGGGAGGTTGGGTCAGGGCATTGTAAAAAAGAGAATATGGTAAGGGATTTGCCTGTTGCAGGCTTAATCAATTTGTCCTGTTTCGTGTTGCATTTTGACACCATGTTAGGCAGCGCGTAAACCTGGTAGAGTGGTAGGTGTTGAAGAGCGGGGTGTCCCTGCACTGTGTGGTATCGCCTTATGAAGTGTGGTTGACAGGTAGGTGGTTAAGGCTGCAGTTAGATCAAAGCAGGGTATGTTGGGATATGGGGAGCTGATTCCTGGAGATTGCAAAAGGAATATTGTCTTTATTTTGTTATACTTTCCTCTTTTCTTTTAGTATCTTCCTGCCTTCTTCTTTTTTTTTTTCCCTTTGTTTTATTTCCCCTGAAGGGGTTAATTGAGGGAGAGGATCAGGCCTGCTTGTGTATTGTTTGAGTTACGTGGAGCTGCTATTACACATCATGCTCACTTACTGCAGGTAAAGTTGGATGCAGCAAGGTCAAGTTATTTATTTTTTTATTTTTATTTGTTTGTTTCTGTACTCTCCTTTTTTTTAGATCATTTTCAGGGATTTACAGCCCAGATGAAGGGGGTCCTCTATGAGGGTAACTTGGGTTTGTAGGAGGCAGTCCTCGGTAGGATTAGATAGTAGCTAGGGGTGGGCAATGAGGCTTGCTGGTTGCTGGGTCGTTTTCAGTGCCAGGCCCAAGCCCCAGGTTAGAGTTCTAGTATGTGTGGGGCAAAGTCAGTGAGGGTTGATATGGAGGATGGAGAGGCCAGCTCAGCGAATCTGCTATAGTGTGAGCAGAGGCTGTGAGGGTGCAAGCTTACCCGTTTCCGTGACGAGTGCCGCGATAGGCCCAATCCCCGGCCTAAAGATGCGGTCGTGGTCCGGCCCACTGTGCGGCCAAGTTTAATATCGTTCCGGAGGGGGGATTAGGGTGTGGGGAGGTGGTCCGCCATGCTGGTGCCTCTGTTTGAGCTCTGGGGCAAGCGGTAAGGCTCCAGGGAAGATGGGCGGCGGGCCCGGTGCTTGATGCGGCCTATGACGGCTATTTAGATGCTGAGGCCTGGACGATCTGAAGCTTGCCAAGTTTGCCCCTTTGCCTTCACTGGGGCTTAGATTAGTAAGAGTCCGTGCCCAGCAAGGCGATTTAAAGGTGGATGGCCAGGATATATGTGGGATTGTAGGACTTTTTGCTGCGGAGCTCCGGAGTTAAGCTGTTCTCATGTCAGCTGCTGGCTCCGCCCCTTGCCTGCTGTTTTTAGTGAGATATATTAGCACAATTTAACACTTGTTTATTAAATGTATTCACTTATTTAACACATTGATATATTCACATGTATTCATTTTTGTGTCCATATCGATATATTTGTTATTGATGTTTTATATCTTTCACCTGTTTGAATATAGAGGTTTTCACTAGTTTATCTTTTCACAATATCAGGATATTGCTGATTGTATAGCTGTATAATACAGCCATTTACATATACAGATACCTATAATATATAACATCCATTATAATATACACGTTTGTCATATATAGACAATAGACAGACAATATTAAATATGATTCACATTTTTAGTATTTAAAGGGAAACTGAACTCAATTTTTTTCTTTCATGATTCAGATAGAGCATGCAATTTTAAGCAACTTTCTAATTTACTCCTATTATCAAGTTTTCTTCGTTCTCTTGCTATTTGTATTTGAAAAATAATGAATCTAAGCTATTTGTTTGGTTCAGTACCATGGAAAGCACTTGTTCATTGGTGGATAAATGTATCCACCAATCAGCAAGAACAACACAGGTTGTTCACAAAAAATGGGCCGGCATCTAAAAATACATTTTTGCATTTCAAATAAAGATACCAAGAGAATGAAGAAAATTTGATAATAGGAGTAAATTAGAAAATTGCTAAAAATTGCATGCTCTATCTGAATCATGAAAGAAAAAAATTGGGTTCAGTGTCCCTTTAAGCTTTAAGCGCTCTCTACACATTAACCATTCAATTTAATCCAATTAGGAATTTTTTGAGGAATTTCCTAGAGAAAGGTTTACACTCCCCTAGCGCACCCACACTCCTCCTTTTTTATTATTTGCAAGTTTAACACACATTATAAATGATATGTTTCCACTTTTTAAAAAAAAACAATTAAGGATTGATTAATCTGAAACTGTATTGTACTTATTATTGAAATCTATTTTCTATTCATGCTAAGCTGTGGCTGATTTTGTTTCCTTTTTCAATTAACAATTTGAATTTAACCCCTTAGTGACCGGAGAACTTTTCCATTTGTTGACCGTTTGGGACCAAGGCTATTTTTACATTTCTGCAGTGTTTGTGTTTAGCTGTAATTTTCCTCTTACTCATTTACTGTACCCACACATATTATATACCGTTTTTCCAAACGACTTTTTTTCAAAATTAGCGCTAGTTACATTGGGACACTGATACCTGTCAGGAATCCCTGAATATCCTTTAACATGTATATATATATATATATATATATATATATATATATATATATATATATATATATATATATATATATATTTATTTAGAAGACATCCCAAAGTATTGATCTAGGCCCATTTTGGTATATTTCATGGCACCATTTCACAGCCAAATGCGATCAAATAAAAAAAAATGTTCATTTTTTCACAAATTTTTTCACAAACTTTAGGTTTCTCACTGAAATTATTTACAAACAGCTTGTGCAATTATTGCACAAATGGTTTTAAATGCTTCTCTGGGATCCCCTTTGTTCAGAAATAGCAGACATATATGGCTTTTACGTTGCTTTTTGGTAATTAGAAGGCCGCTAAATGCCACTGCGCACCACACATGTATTATGCGCAGCAGTGAAGGGGTTAATTAGGGAGCATGTAGGGAGCTTGTAGGGTTAATTTTAGCTTTAGTGTAGTGTAGTAAACAACCCCAAGTATTGATCTAGGCCCATTTTGGTATATTTCATGCCCCCATTTCACCGCCAAATGCGATCAAATTAAAAAAAACTTTAAATATTTCACAATTTTAGGTTTCTCACTGAAATTATTTACAAACAGCTTGTGCAATTATGGCACAAATTGTTGTAAATGCTTCTCTGGGATACCCTTTGTTCAGAAATAGCAGACATATATGGCTTTGGCGTTGCTTTTTGGTAGTTAGAAGGTCGCTAAATGCCGCTGCGCATCACACGTATATTATGTCTAGCTGTCTGCCAGTACCCAGTTTGAAAAATAATAATGTATTTAATTATTTTTATTTTATTAAATATTTTTGTAGTGTAGCTGCCCCCCCCCTCAACATCCAACCCCCCACCCTCTCCCAGATGCCTTGATTTGAAAATCCCACCCTCCCCAGTCCTCTCTCCCACCCTCCAGATCTACAGCATATTGATGCTGTTTGCATAGAACTCATGTGCACGAACGCGCCCGTGCACGCGCGTATACGGCTCTCGTGCATGCGCCCATGCACGCGCACGCACCCACACAAGATCCCTCCCCCCTCCTCCACCAATAACTGCCCACCCTCCTCCCTGGATGAGCTCCCACCCACCAACGGTAACGGCTATCGATAGCCGATGCAGAGAGGGCCACAGAGTGGCTCTCTCTGCATCGGATGGCTAAAAACAGTTATTGCAGGATGCCTCAATATTGAGGCATCACTGCAATAACATGAAAGCAGCTGGAAGCTATCAGGATCGCTTCCACTGCTTTCAAAGACCAACGACGTATGGGGTACGTCCTTGGTCATTAACTGCATTTTTTTACAGGACGTACCCCATACGTCGTTGGTAGTTAAGGGGTTAAAATGCACAATCATCTAAATTGCAAGTTTTGCAGTATGGTGCGGTACGGCTATACCGCTGAAAAATTGACCTTTGCGTGTGAAATATTACAAGTCGCTGTGGTACAGCTATACCACAAGCATTTTAGCCTTTATGCAACTCTCCATTCTGCACTCAAAAAATGGCTTTTGAGTGCAGGATTTTCATAGCGCCTGTATTACAGGTTGTGCGATCCGGTTGTTTCACAAAACTCATAACTAAAATGTTACAAAGTACACTAACACCCATAAACTACCTATAATCCCCTAAACTGTCGGCCCCCCACATCGCCAACACAAAATAAACCTATTAACCCTTAAAGCACTGGCCCCCCACATCACTATTAATAAAATAAATGTATTAACCCCTAAATTAAAATTACAATATAACTATAAATAAATAAATAAAAATGTACCCGTGAAAAAAAAAGCAAAAAAAAAAACTAAGATTAACTATAAGGGGTGCGGAGCTAGAGAGCAACCACATTGGACGTGTTTTGTGGAGCTCCTGGGCCCAAATAACTGTTCCAACAGCCTACTTTGTGAGAATTGTACTCTAATTGTCCCATATTTGATAGATTGGTGCACCATCTATCTCTTAAGACTGGTGTCCCCTAGTACAATCTGGAAGGACAAGTGATCGCCTGACCAGCCAGAGAGGTACATTTGGGAGGCCATGGTTCAGAGGGAGGCCGTGCCGTTCACTCACTTTCCACCCCATCCACCCCACAGCTCACTCACTCCGGAGGGTTGGGGCTCCGCTCCGTAGTGCGCCTACCGCATATCCACCTGGGATCTAGAGTGAAGAGGAGAGTGATTGACTGCTGAGTCCAGCTAGCCGGTGTACACAGCAAGTGAAGTTCTGGTGAGATTGTGGCCAAAGCAGCGCAGTCGCCACGTGAGTGTTGGAGGTCCTGGACACAGCTCTGCTCTGGATAATCTCCTGTGCCTGAGGAGGCTGTCTCATACTGGGACCTGCAAGGAGGAAGGCAGAAGATTTCCAGACATATCGGAGGAGTCACACTGGACATCGCCACAGCAAAAAGCCTTCAGTGTAAGTACACAACTCCTTCCCCACACTCGCATAGGCTCCATATGGCCCTAGGCCCAAATACATACAAGGGCTGTATAAGCTGGACAAGGGCGAAGACGCCATACATGAGGAGGAGAAAGGGGGCAGGGGTAGAGGAGACCCTTTATGTGGTACCACCTTCCAACTACCCAGACCTTATTATTGTAAGAAAGGGACATTTCTTTACTACTGTTACAGCCCTTTGGAGAATACTGGCTGCAGTTACTTTTAAGGGACATTAGATAAAGAACTACTGAGGCCCACACAACATCCTCCATGAATTGCTGTAATTGGTTTTCCTGGGAGAACCTCAGAAGTCCTAATAAAGAGTGATTAGGCTGATAAGGGATAGCAGGCAGTCTATTGCTTAATATTTTAAGACCTGCAGGCCACCCCTGCTTTTCCAGCTAAGTTTCCGAATTGTGCCCTCTACGACCTCAGAAAGGCCTAAATCACAGACCTCTGAGGCCCAACACACTAAGTCACTTTTAGTCACTGGAATACACCTCCACTTAGGAGGAAGATTGATTGATTTTGGACGTGGTCCTGTCAGTTATAGTGGGAGGTATTGGATGATCTTTATAGACATCAGAGGAGTGGTAAAGTAGACCAAGGACAATTACCCTGTTAAATGTTTAACCTCCCTGTTTGTTTGCTCTTGGGTTTGTTTTCTTGTATGTTAGGTAATGACTGTACTTTATACTGTAACTTGCGTGTTGTTAAAACATGGTTCCACACAATCACATGGTTGGAGTATTACCTCCACAAACCTATGTCTTATATTCTAGTGTGAAGATGTTGATAAATGTTTCATGTTAATTATCTGATTCACATTATTACCTCATCATAGGAAAGCTTTTTTCTTTTTTTCTTTTCTCCCTCCTTTTCTCTTCTTTTATCCTCTCATCTCATGCAGGGATCACAACACCTACTACTAAGTCCACCACATTTAGGTGTGTTTCTGCACACTCTCTGGGGAAGGGCTACACCCTTTAGCTTAGGGGATGGGTTAGGCACCCTACACTAACATTGAAACACCCAGTCTAGGTTCCCTTAACTAACGTCTATTTGCTTAGCCCTAGCATGGAGGTATCTGTCAACCAAACTTTTACCTTTCCCTCTAGTGGCACATATCTTAAGGTGGACTGAACTGCTGGGAGAAACCCAGGGGAGTAGTGTTCATAAGGATAGGTGGGGTGAATTAATGGCCCCTAATAAATGAGACGCCTCTCCATGGTGTGTAACTGTAGATTTTTTCTCTTTCCCTTTATTATGCGTAGGAAGGGTAAAACTGATTGTAGTAAGCTCAAAATGTTTAACTTTCCTGTTTGTTTGCTTTTAGAAGGTAATGACTGTATTGCATATTGTAACTTTTTATTCCACAGGATAATGTCTATGATGCTGTTGACCACAGATTATATTGTTGCATCTAGTTTATGTTTCTCATACACCGGTAGCGGAGGGGAGCATTGCTGTTGGACTCTCCTCCGCTAACCCTCCCCCCCACACACACACTCTGGTGTGGTTAGGGATAAATAATTTATCCTCCAAATTATACCTTTGGCAGAGTTCTGTAGTCTCTGCCCAGCTGGAAGAACTGCCTTAATACCACTGACGATAACTGTTTTTTTTATTCTGGTACCAACCCCTCTCACCTTGGCCTTTTTTTTCCTCTCTACCTCTCTTCCTTCCTCTCTGCCCTCTTCCCTGCCCTCCCATCTCACCCTCTCCCTCCCTCCTGGACAAAATGAGGATTGGTATGCTTAATGTAAGGGGCCTTCATTCTCCCACCAAACGGAGTCTGCTTCTTAGATTTCTTAAAGTCCAACGCCTAGACATAGCATTTCTTCAAGAGACCCATTGGGTGGAGGCCAGAGTGACCATGTTCAAATCTAAAGATTACCCTATATGTATCTCCTCAACATTCCATAAAAAGGCTAGAGTAGTATCAATACTAATAAGTAGACACATTTCGTATGAGCCTATCTATCAGGAATCTGACCCCTCGGGATGGTACATAATTAATGTTTGCCATATAGACAATGTTTTGTGCACTCTGGTGGCCCTGTATTCCACCAATGTCAATCAAACCATCTTTCTTCATAAATTGCTAAGTAGGGTACACCAGCTCAAGCGGGGTCATGTGTTTGTAGGGGGGGATTGCAACCTGGTCTGGGGCACAAGTAGAGATAGAAGATCTCGTAACAAGCATTCCTCCTCCCAGGGAGAGGAAAATTACTCTCAACATTTCAGAAATTTAATTTGCCAGTACTTAATGCAGGATGTCTGAAGCGTGCTGCACCCTGACGATAATGATTATACTTGCTACTCAGCCTCTTTTCAGTTCTTCTCCAGGCTAGACTACTTATTTTGCTACTCCTGGACTCTGGAGAAAGTGAACGGGACGATGATTGTGCCGTGTGTATGGTCTGACCATGATGCGGTAGTCCTAGAGGTGGCTTTCTCGCAGGTGGGTAGCACGGTGTGCTCTTGGCGACTACCCAAATACCTGCTCTCAGATGCGCTTGTGTCCTCTTGGGCACAGGAATTGGAAGACTTCCTCTGAGTAAATGAGACCGAGAATGTTTCTGCCTTTACTCTATGGGCAAAACTTAAGGTTTATATGCGGGGCCTATTAATACGGAGGGATAGTGAAAAAAAAAAATACAGGGCAATCCCCCTGGCCCAACTGTACTATGACTACACTGCCTTGAGGGGACAACTGAAGAAAGGACAGTCTAGTTCCCTGGTCAGTAAAGTACAATCTCTTAAGAAACAAATAGAAAACTATGAATTGGAAAGGGTCCAACAAAATCTTTAACTTCTAAAGCAGAGGTTCTATCACAGAGGCGATAGGGCCGACAGGCTATTAGCACATAAATTACAGCAAAGATCCCTATTAAACAAGATAGCATACATTAGGAATGGCAGGCATAGCTTTTACTCCCCAAGCGACATAGGTGAGGCCTTTGTTGAATATTATAGTCAATTATATCAGATCTCTGATGACCCCTGGTCCCAATATGCCCCTAAATCAGCAATCCCTGATTTTTTTAGCTACACTTCATCTACCGCAGGTCCCTGAGGATTTTGTGGATTCCCTGGTGGCTCCCATTTCTATGGAAGAAATTAACGCTACTATAAAAGGCCTTAAACTCCATAGATCCCCAGACCCAGATGGTTTTGGTGCCCTATTTTATAAAAAAATTTGCAACCCTACTTAGCCCTCTCCTTTTTAGGGAATGTGGTGCGGCCGTGGACACCGGGGGTTTCCCTAGAGACTTTCTAGAGGTATCCATTATCACAATACCTAAACCAGGGAAGAACCCCTCACGGTGAGAGAGTTACCGCCCAATCTCTATTATTAATGGAGACGTGAAGATTTATGCTAAGATTTTGGCCTCACGCCTGAATAGGGTCCTACCATCTCTGATCCATCCTGACCAGGTGGGGTTCACCCTTGGGTGCCAGGGATTGGACAACATGAGGAGGCTTTTAAACATCTTCTTTGAGGCGGCTTCAGGAGATCCCACTGGTAACCCTGTCACTAGATGCAGAAAAAGCATTTGACAGGGTGTAAGGATTTAGTAGAGAGTGAGGATGGATCTCAACTGCAGAGTATGCAAAATAAATGATTTGTATCACTTTTGGCAAATGGACTATTGAACAGCATAGACCAAGCTGCTTTCAGTGAAGTTGTTATTCTCAAGTAATTGAATTGCAGATCAGAAACTTGTCTGGCAACGAATGATGTAAATCACATATGCTGTTGAACGTCACAGCATTAGTATAGACATAAACAAAGGCTGGATCAGAAGAAATATAAAAAATAAATCAATTTCTTAGTAGCAATCTTTAGAGTTCAGCTAGCTCCCAGTATGATAAATCTTGATAAAGAAAAGCAGAGTTCCAGAAAGCAGGTAGTGTTGCTATTAGTGCTGGAGTAAGATATAACAGTTCAGTGTGAAGTGTAACTCTCAGTTTTAGACACTGTTAGTTAGTTTGTCACAGAACGGTATACACATGTGCTGATAGTCTTGCGGTCAGTAGTGCAGCAGGGAAAAGCAAAGTTCAAGGTTTATTTGTACAGCACAGCTTAAAGTAACTACAGTGCTTACCCCCAGTCACCGGATGGTGTGTAATAGAAGCGGAATTAATTCTGAGATGTCCTTGTACTTAGTCCGTGGGAGGTTGTTTGTAGAAAAGTTGCACTGTGTTGCAGTGGAAGAGAGGTTGAAGTCCGGTGTGTGAGAAACGCTTCAGTGGCTCAGATGAGATAGCAACTCAGAGGGAGACGGCAGCAAACATACTGCAGTATGAAATAAGTCTTTGTTGTAGCGTGCATGCTAAAAAGAAAAACTCGCCTCTGTAAAACTTTCTGTAGGCAAAATGAGCATATGAACCAGCAGTAAAAAATAAGTAATCCCAAGGTAGTAGCTGGTTCAGTAATTGGAAGAAAAGCAGACTGGTTTGTTTTCAGAAAAAACACACAGCAAGTGGAAAACAGACACGCTTCAGAGCTAGTCTAGAAACTTAATAATTAAGCACCTGTCTGCAGTCAGCTGATGCCTTAAGTACAGGTAAGGCTGAAGTCAGGTGAATGGGAAAGGCATAGGTAAAACATGGAGCGGAATCCATACATAAGGTGAATGGGAAAGGCATAGGTAAAACATGAAGCGGAATCCTTACATACGCCCCCCTTCAAGCAAGCCGATCCTCGGCTTGATGTTTAGGTC
The DNA here is from genome assembly GCF_027579735.1 of Bombina bombina. Lineage (NCBI taxonomy): Eukaryota > Metazoa > Chordata > Amphibia > Anura > Bombinatoridae > Bombina > Bombina bombina. The sequence continues at coordinate 999,060,264 of NC_069504.1, read as the reverse complement.
TAAGGGGATATCGTCTGTGGAAACGAGAGATGAGTCTAGGTGCATCTATATTGGTATAAGGCTCCCAAGTGTCATCATCAGGTGAGTAGCCTTTCCATCTGACTAGATATTGTAAGACACCTTTATGCCGTCTGGAATCCAGGAGGTCTTGAATTTCATAAGTGTCCGGATCTAGGGGTACAGGTACAGGTGGTAAAATGGTTTTCACTGAAGGATCATCTGAAGCTGGTTTAAGAAGGGACACATGAAAAGTAGGATGGATGGGTATAGAACTAGGAAGGTCCAGAGTAACTGCATTTGGGTTAACAACGTGAGTGTCAGCCTGTGGAAGGTAATCTCACCCCTGTAAAGGAGAGAGGGAATTTTAGGACCACAACTGCAGCTTTAAAAGTGTTGTGAAAGTATCAATGATTCTGTATAGGTGAAGGGAGGCAGCAAGGTTCAGAATCAATGGATACAGTTCACTTTTATTATAAGGATAGGTGAGACAATGGCTGAGACCACAGAGCATATAGCCCCACTCAGTATTGACAAACTGGTTCCCACTTAAATAATAACATGCAATTGCAAGGTTAAAGAGTTAAACAGATAGTATCTGATCATAATTGGCAGCACAGATAACAGTACAAGAAAAAGGCAAAATACAGCTAATGACACTTGAGCTTTTTAAGGTACTGAGACTGACAAATAACGAAGTTAGGTAAATATTAGCGCATTTGAATACGAAGGCATCTTAACTAAAAGTTCTGAGACATGTCTGGAGTAAATGTTGAATATTGGTAACTTACTGCGGTACAGGAGTGAAGGAAGCGCTTTTTAAAGTTACTATAGAAGTAATGGGTGAGTGGTGTCTGGACACAGAGTAGTTCCCCTGCAGAGTCTGGGGATTTGCAGCGTGTGCGATGGCGTGTGACGTCACCGCTTGCCGGTTCCGGTCCTGTGTTTGGTAGAGAGGTGAGCTGCGTCTGTCTCAAAGGTTGCAAGGAAGTTTGAGGGTGAGAAGCTGGATTCAACAATCAAGCAATTTGGTATGAGTAGGAGGGAAATTTAAACAGCTTGATGGGGAGGAGATTATGTAAGTGTGAAAAGACACAGCTATACAAAGGATAAAGCAAAGAACTTAGGCAGTCATGACAGGACCCCCCCCCCCAAGGATCAACTCCGGGGATCGGGTCCAGGGCGATCAGGACAACGTTCATGGAACCTGGCCACCAATCGGGGGGCAGATAGATTAGAAGCCGGTTCCCAGGAGTCCTCAGAATCAGGATAGCCCTTCCAATGAACCAGATACTGAAGCTGCCCTCGAAAGCGTCGGGAGTCCAACACATCTTGTACCTCATACTCCAGGGTGGCATCCTGCAGATGAGGAAGTATAGGAATAGAAGGATCATGGTGACGAAGCTGTCTATAAGGCTTGAGGAGAGACACATGAAAGGTAGGATGGGATTTCAGATTTGCTGGTAAAGCGAGGGTGACAGCATTCATATTCACAATCTTTACGATGGGGAATGGTCCAATAAAGCTGGAAGACAGTTTCCTGGAAGGAAGGGGTAAATGTAGATTACGTGTCGATAACCAAACGTAGTCACCTACAGCATATTTAGGCGAGGGAATCCTTTTCTTGTCAAAATGAAATTTATACCGATCCTTGGCGATGCGAATATTTTCAGCAGTCAATGAAAAGGATTCACTAATAGTGTTGATGAGGTCATTCACAACAGGACAAGTGTTGCCGACCATAGAATCCCATTCAAAAGAGGGATGGAAACCATAATTAATGAAAAACGGTGTGGAGTTAGTAGAGGAATGAATGGAATTGTTGAAGGCGAATTCTGCGTATGGCAGAAGTTGGGTCCAGTTCTCTTGTTTAGCTGAGATGAAACATCTTAAGTATTGTTCAATGCACTGGTTTGTTCTTTCAGTCTGGCCATTAGTTTGTGGATGGAAAGAGGTACTGAGACGTCTAGAAATACCTAGTGAGTGACAAAGTTGTTTCCAGAAGTGGCTGGTAAATTGAGTACCCCTATCTGAGGTGATACTATTCGGGAGTCCGTGATACTTGAACACATGGTGGATCATTAAGGAAATGGTTTCAGAAGAAGTTGGGAGTTTATGGTAGGGCACAAAATGTGCCATTTTACTAAATAGGTCCACGACTACTAATATGGTGTTATTCCTTTCTGAGATAGGCAGGTCGACTATATAGTCGATAGCTATGTCTCTCCAAGGACGGTCAGGAGTCGGTAAGGGGATCAATTTTCCGTACGGGGGAGTCCTCCCTTTTTTAGTAGTTTCGCAGATCATACAGGTCTTAACGTAATCCGCGATATCGGAGAGGTAAGTTGGCCACCAAAAGTATCTGGAGACTAATTCTTGAGTTTTCTTTATGCCCATATGTCCAGCAGATGGGGAGTCATGTAAAGTTTTTAAGACTGTTGGTCTGAGACTGTTGGGTACATAGATTTGTTGTTGGTGATAATACAACCCATCCGTGTGTAAATCCAAGACCTGTAATGGTTTATTTGAGTCAGCCTGTTGTGCCGATTTGAACTGATTGTTTTGTTCTACAGTTAAAGCTAAGAACCTGTCTAGAGGAATTAAGGGTGAGAGGTTTGGATGCGGAACTTGGTCCACCAAGTGTCTTGAGAGGGCATCAGCCTTCTTGTTCTTGTTTGCAGGACGGTAGGTGATAAGATAATTAAACCTAGCCAAGAATAGGTTCCAACGGACCTGCCGTGCACTAAGAGTCCTATTAGATTGTAAGTATTCTAGATTTTTGTGATCCGTGTAGATCAAGATTGGAAGACTGGTCCCTTCCAGAAGGTGTCTCCATTGTTCTAATGAAGTCTTGATTGCTAACAGTTCTTTATCCCCAATTGGGTAGTTGATTTCAGCTGAATTAAGTATTCGTGAATAGAAGGCGACAGGGTGTAGAGGGTCCTTAGGAGTCAACCTCTGGGAGAGGATTGCTCCCAAAGCATAATTAGATGCATCCACTTCCAGGATATACTGTAACTTAGAATTAGGGAATTGGAGGATAGGGGCCGTAGTGAAAGCCTTTTTTAAAAAGTTGAAAATTTGTTCTAAATCATCGTTCCATCGAAAGTGTGTATCAGATTTGGTCAAGTTAGTTAATGGTCTTGTCAAATCAGCGAAATTTTTAATAAACTTCCTGTAGAAATTGGCGAAACCCATGAACCTTTGTATATCCTTTTTACTTTTTGGGGAAGGCCAATTTTGGATTACCGATATCTTATCATTATCCATCTGGATACCTTGGGGTGATACAATATAACCTAGAAATTTTATTTCTTTGGAGTGAAATAAGCATTTTTCTAGTTTGACATATAGAGAATTTTCTCTCAACCGTGTTAATACTAGGGTAACATGTTTGATGTGTTCTGTACGTGAGGTAGAGAATATGAGTATATCATCCAAATATATCACCATAAATAAATCCAAAAAATCCTTAAAAATGTCATTTATAAAGTATTGAAAAGTAGCCGGGGCATTACAGAGGCCAAATGGCATCACAGTATATTCAAATAAGCCGTAACGTGTACGGAATGCTGTAAGCCATTCATGACCCTCCTTGATACGTACTAAGTTGTAAGCCCCTCTGAGATCCAATTTAGTGTATATAGTAGCATCTTGTAATCTATCAAGGAGTTGGGGAATTAAAGGCAAAGGATAGCGGTTTTTTATTGTACGCTTGTTTAGTTCTCTGTAATCAATAATGGGTCTTAGGGACTGATCTTTATTTTTAACAAAAAATATACCAGCCCCAGCTGGGGAGGTGGAAGGACGTATAAAGCCTTTCTTTAAGTTATCAGCCAAATAAGTTTTAAGGTGTTGTAACTCAGGTTCTGAGAGGGGAAATATATGGCCGTAAGGTATATCAACACCTGGCAGGAGATCAATAGGGCAGTCATAAACCCTATGAGGTGGTAGATTCTCTGATTCTTTTTTATCAAAGACATCAGAGAATGTAATGTATTCCTTGGGGATTTGTAATGGAACATCTAGTAAAATTTGTTCCTGATGGAGACACAAATCTTTACAATATGGAGAATTAAAGAGAACTTGTGAAGTTGACCATTGTATAGTGGGATCGTGTTGTTTAAACCAAGTGATACCAAGTATAATGGGATATAGAGGTGAGGGTATAACATCAAAAGTAAGATACTCTGTGTGTTGGTCATGTGTGGTGAGCCTTAATGGTATGGTATGGTATAAGATGGGTCCTGAAGTTATTTCATTACCATCAATAAATCGAAGTACACTAGGCACCAATTTCTTAACAAGTGGAATTTTATTTACAGTAGTGAATTGGTGATCTATATAATTATGGCTCGCTCCAGAGTCAAGGATTGCTTGTGAGTTGAGTCTTTGCTGATCCCACTGTAATAAGATAGGAAGGGAGCAATGATTAGACTGTGTTTGTTTAGCAGATAGACATATATTTGTAGTGTTCATCTTACCCTTCCTACGCTGTAATTGAGAGCAGTCCTTTACAGTGTGATCAATCCCTCCACAATACATACAGAGATCTAAAGCTTTTCTTCTTAGTTTCTCCTGTTGAGTTAATGGACCTCTGATGAAACCGAGTTCCATAGGAATTTCAGAAATTTTTGTAGGTGTTTTAGGTGGGGGTAATGTAGTAGCTGTATGTTTAGTGGATGATTCTAAGTGTGACCTTTCTGAGCGTCTCTCTCTGATGCGTCTATCTAAAGTGATGCTTGCATCTATTAGGAGTTCTAAAGTATCTGGGAGGGGTTGTCTGGCTAGCTCATCCTTGAGAGTATCTGAGAGGCCTAGGCGGAATTGATTGCGTAATGAGAGGTCATTCCACTGTGTATCTGGGGACCATTTCTTAAACTCTGCGATGTAGTCCTCCACAGGCCTTTTATGTTGTCTCAGAGACCTCATTGCTGTCTCAGCAGACAGCTGTTTGTAGGGATCATCATAAAGCTGTCCCATTGCTTTAAAAAACTGATCAAATGAGTACAGCAATGGGTCATTGGTCTCAAAAAACAAATTAGCCCATATACGTGGTTCACCACGCAGATAAGAGATTGTGGTGAGAACCTTCAAATGATCATTGAAATATGTTTTGGGTTTTAGTTGGAAGTATAAGGAACATGAATTTTTGAATTCCCTAAATTCTGAACGAATACCACTAAATGTTTGTGGAGGATTAGGTTGGGGTTCACTAGAACCAATACTTGTAGTGAGTGTATCAATTTTATCATTGATGTATTGCTTTAAAGCAGAATTTTCTAACTGTAGTGTATTTAACCCTGTAGTGAGGTTATCTACAGTTTGTGTTAATTTCTCTACATGAGCTAATAAGGCTGCTGGGTCCATAATTGGGCTTGATTGTTATTGTCAGCCTGTGGAAGGTAATCTCACCCCTGTAAAGGAGAGAGGGAATTTTAGGACCACAACTGCAGCTTTAAAAGTGTTGTGAAAGTATCAATGATTCTGTATAGGTGAAGGGAGGCAGCAAGGTTCAGAATCAATGGATACAGTTCACTTTTATTATAAGGATAGGTGAGACAATGGCTGAGACCACAGAGCATATAGCCCCACTCAGTATTGACAAACTGGTTCCCACTTAAATAATAACATGCAATTGCAAGGTTAAAGAGTTAAACAGATAGTATCTGATCATAATTGGCAGCACAGATAACAGTACAAGAAAAAGGCAAAATACAGCTAATGACACTTGAGCTTTTTAAGGTACTGAGACTGACAAATAACGAAGTTAGGTAAATATTAGCGCATTTGAATACGAAGGCATCTTAACTAAAAGTTCTGAGACATGTCTGGAGTAAATGTTGAATATTGGTAACTTACTGCGGTACAGGAGTGAAGGAAGCGCTTTTTAAAGTTACTATAGAAGTAATGGGTGAGTGGTGTCTGGACACAGAGTAGTTCCCCTGCAGAGTCTGGGGATTTGCAGCGTGTGCGATGGCGTGTGACGTCACCGCTTGCCGGTTCCGGTCCTGTGTTTGGTAGAGAGGTGAGCTGCGTCTGTCTCAAAGGTTGCAAGGAAGTTTGAGGGTGAGAAGCTGGATTCAACAATCAAGCAATTTGGTATGAGTAGGAGGGAAATTTAAACAGCTTGATGGGGAGGAGATTATGTAAGTGTGAAAAGACACAGCTATACAAAGGATAAAGCAAAGAACTTAGGCAGTCATGACAGTGAGTGATAGTGAACGGTTCGATATATAATCCTGCTAGTTTTTTACTGGGAACAGGGATTTTGATGTTTTTTGTCGAAAGCCAAACTTTATCGCCTATGGCATAAGATGGTGATGGTCGTCTGCGTAAGTCATAGTATTTCTTCTGTGAGGTCTGAGCCTGTTGAATATTTGTTTTTAGGAAGTGGAAGTTTTCAGCGAGCTTCTGTAGTAGATCATCTACAGAAGGAGAATTTGGGTTATCTGTTTGTTCCAGGGAAAAATGAGGATGAAAAGCATAGTTTGCAAAGAAGGGTGAAACTTTGGTGGATGAATTAACCGAGTTATTGTAGGCAAATTCGGCCAGATATAGGTATTGTGACCATTCATTTTGCTGATAAGAGCAATAACAGCGTAGATACTGCTCTAGCCATTGATTTAATTTCTCTGTTTGGCCATTTGTTTGTGGATGGAAGGCAGTACTTAGGCGATGATCAATTTTCAGTTGAGCAGAAAGACTTTTCCAGAACTTCGAGGTAAACTGAGTACCCCTATCAGTTGTTATGATGGAAGGAATTCCGTGGTATCTGACAATCGAATTTAAGAAGAGTTGTGCTGTCTCACTGGAAGTGGGAAGTTTGTTAAAAGGCATAAAATGAGCCATTTTGGTCAGGATGTCTGTGACAACTAGAATGGTGTTGAAACCTGAACTCACAGGTAATTCAACTATGAAGTCCATGCCGAGATGTAACCAAGGTCTATCAGGTATTTGAATTGGAAGAAGATGTCCATACGGCTTGGCCCTTTCCTTTTTGGAAGTAATGCAGATGGAGCAGTTTGAGATATAGTTTTTCACAGATGTTTCCAAATTTGGCCACCAGTAGGATCTGCTGAGAAGTTCCTTTGTTTTCATAATACCTGGATGTCCAAGGAGAGGTGGATCATGATGTTGTTTAATTAGAGCAGGTCTAAGAATCTCGGGGACATACAAGAGAGTCCCATGATAGTACAGGTTGTTTCTACGAGATAGTCGGAGTTGAGGTAGCTGAGGATCTGACCGTAAAGCTGTTTGAAGTTGCGTCTTGTAAGTGGACAGTAGACCCAAAAATCTATCTGGGGGAATGATAAAAGTAGATTCCTGAGTGTTTGGAGGTCTAGGGTCTTTCCTTGAAAGTGCGTCCGCCTTTCCATTTTTAGAGCCGGGCCTGTAGATGATTTGATAGTTAAACCTGCTGAAGTATAGGCTCCATCTTACCTGTCGACTAGAGAGAGTTTTATTCCTCTGTAGGAACTCGAGATTACGGTGATCCGTGTAGATGATTATTGGTAAGACGGTGCCCTCCAGGAGATGCCTCCAATGTTCAAAGGCACGTTTTATCGCCAGGAGTTCCTTTTCTCCAACAGCATAGTTCATCTCAGGTGCAGAAAGAATTTTGGAATAGAAAGCTACTGGATTTAGTGGTTGGGATATACTGCGTCTTTGCGAGAGGACAGCTCCAAGGGCATAATCGGAGGAATCCACCTCCAAAATGAATTGGAGAGAAGGGTCAGGAAATTGATGTATTGGAGCTGAGCAGAAGGAGTTTTTTAATGAGTTGAAAGCTTCAGTTGCCTTGGAGTTCCAGGTGAAAGGTGTACTGGAACTGGTGAGTACAGTGAGAGGTTTAGCAATTTGAGAGAAATTTTTAATAAACTTTCTATAATAGTTGCTAAACCCGAGGAAACGTTGTAGTTCCTTCCTATTTTTTGGTTGTGGCCAGTTTTTTACTGAATCGACTTTGTTAGCCTGCATTTGGATACCTTTTGGGCCAATGGAGTACCCCAAAAAATCTATTTCCTTGGTGTGGAATACACACTTTTCTAGCTTTGCATATAGCCTATGAACTTGGAGCCTGGAAAGTATCCAACTAACATGTTTAACATGTTCTTCAAGCGTGTTTGAGTACACTAGAATGTCGTCCAGGTATCAAGAAGATCGTGAAATATATCGTTAATAAAATACTGGAATGTGGCCGGGGCGTTAGTTAACCCGAACGGCATTACCAGGTACTCAAACAGGCCGTATCTTGTCCTAAAAGCGGTCAACCACTCATCCCCTTCTCTTATGCGGACAAGGTTATAAGCCCCTCTTAGATCTAATTTGGTGAAGATTTTGGCATGTTGGAGGCGTTCAATGAGTTCGGGGATGAGTGGTAGGGGATACCTGTTTTTTATCGTAATTTTATTGAGTTCCCTGAAGTCGATGATTGGTCGAAGGGAGTTATCTTTGTTTCTTACAAAGAAGAACCCGGCTGCTGCTGGAGAGACTGAAGGACGTATAAAACCTTTTTTTAAGTTTTCATCTAAATACGTCTTTAAATGATCAAGCTCGGGTTGGCAAAGAGGGTAGAGATGACCGTAGGGAGGAGTGGTACCAGGTTTGAGGTCGATCGGACAGTCATACGACCGATGAGGAGGTAGAGTATCAGCTTCCTTCTTACTGAATACGTCTGCAAACTTCTCATATACTTTAGGTATGTGTGGAGTTTCTGTCAAATGGAAGAGAACAGAATGATTTAGACAGGTTTGCTGGCAATATGGTGAATCAAATTTTACTTCCAAAGAACTCCAATTGATCACAGGTTCATGTAAACGAAGCCATTGCAACCCTAGTACAATGGGGAATAGAGGAGAGGTAATAACATCAAAGGTGATGTATTCCTGATGTGAACCTAGGGTGGATACCAGAATGGGAATTGTATGCTGAGTAATAGGACCAGAAGAAATTTCAGACCCATCTACAACCCGTATAGAGACAGGAGACAATTTAGTGATGAGAGGTATTTTATTTTTTTCAACAATAGCTTTATCTATGTAATTCCCTTGGGCTCCTGTGTCAATTATAGCTTCTTTCGTCATGCGATTGCTGTCCCACTGTAAAGAGAGGGTTAAAGTACAGTGAATTGGTTTATCATGTTCAATCATTGAAGTCAAATGTAAGAGAGACTTACTATTTTTATTTTTACGTAGGGAGGGGCATTCGCGGATAGGATGGTTTGGACTTCCACAATACATACACAGTCCTTTTGATTTTCTTCTAAACCTTTCTTCAGAGGTCAATGGACCCCTCATAAAGCCTATATCCATAGGTTCAGGCACACTTGATGAAGAAGCAGTTGGAGGAGGATGGAATGATCTCTTGTAAGAAGAATCCCCAATTTGACGCTCTGACTTCCTTTCGCGAAGCCTTCTATCTATTTGCATTGAGAGCTTCATGAGGCCGTCTAAGGAGTCAGGGAGATCAGTTTGGGCTAGCTCATCTTTAACTGCTTCCGAGAGTCCTAGGCGAAATTGGTTTCTTAAGGCAATCACGTTCCATTGGGAGTCAATGGCATGTTGTTTAAACTCCGTTATATAAACTTCAACAGGACGGTTGCCTTGCTTTAGTTTCCGCATCTTGCTTTCTGCAGTCAATTGTAAATTTGAGTCTGAATAAAGTTCATCCATGACTGCTAGAAAAGACTGTAGGGATGATACAATAGGATCGTTGGTTTCAAAGAGCGTGTCTGCCCAGATTCGGGGTTCACCCCGTAGATAGGTAATCATTGTGAGCACTTTAATCTTATCATTAGGATATGTGAGTGGCTTAAGGTTGAAAGTGAGGAGGCAGGCATTCCTATATTGGCGATAGAGACTCCTATCACCATTGAACAAATCAGGTGCTGCAATCTGTGGTTCCACAATAGATTCAGCAGCTTTTGCTTTGGGAGGAGTTGTCTCTCTTATAACCTTAGTTAAAGTCTCATTTTCAACCTTTAGATCTCTAAGGCCTTGACTGAGTTCATCTACTCTTTTAGACAGGTTGTAAACGAATTGGGGCAATTCTGCTGGATCCATATTTTTTAAGGCTTAATTATTCTGTAAGGATTTAGTAGAGAGTGAGGATGGATCTCAACTGCAGAGTATGCAAAATAAATGATTTGTATCACTTTTGGCAAATGGACTATTGAACAGCATAGACCAAGCTGCTTTCAGTGAAGTTGTTATTCTCAAGTAATTGAATTGCAGATCAGAAACTTGTCTGGCAACGAATAATGTAAATCACATATGCTGTTGAACGTCACAGCATTAGTATAGACATAAACAAAGGCTGGATCAGAAGAAATATAAAAAATAAATCAATTTCTTAGTAGCAATCTTTAGAGTTCAGCTAGCTCCCAGTATGATAAATCTTGATAAAGAAAAGCAGAGTTCCAGAAAGCAGGTAGTGTTGCTATTAGTGCTGGAGTAAGATATAACAGTTCAGTGTGAAGTGTAACTCTCAGTTTTAGACACTGTTAGTTAGTTTGTCACAGAACGGTATACACATGTGCTGATAGTCTTGCGGTCAGTAGTGCAGCAGGGAAAAGCAAAGTTCAAGGTTTATTTGTACAGCACAGCTTAAAGTAACTACAGTGCTTACCCCCAGTCACCGGATGGTGTGTAATAGAAGCGGAATTAATTCTGAGATGTCCTTGTACTTAGTCCGTGGGAGGTTGTTTGTAGAAAAGTTGCACTGTGTTGCAGTGGAAGAGAGGTTGAAGTCCGGTGTGTGAGAAACGCTTCAGTGGCTCAGATGAGATAGCAACTCAGAGGGAGACGGCAGCAAACATACTGCAGTATGAAATAAGTCTTTGTTGTAGCGTGCACGCTAAAAAGAAAAACTCGCCTCTGTAAAACTTTCTGTAGGCAAAATGAGCATATGAACCGGCAGTAAAAAATAAGTAATCCCAAGGTAGTAGCTGGTTCAGTAATTGGAAGAAAAGCAGACTGGTTTGTTTTCAGAAAAAACACACAGCAAGTGGAAAACAGACACGCTTCAGAGCTAGTCTAGAAACTTAATAATTAAGCACCTGTCTGCAGTCAGCTGATGCCTTAAGTACAGGTAAGGCTGAAGTCAGGTGAATGGGAAAGGCATAGGTAAAACATGGAGCGGAATCCATACATAAGGTGAATGGGAAAGGCATAGGTAAAACATGAAGCAGAATCCTTACACAGGGTCTGGTGGGACTACATGACAGAGGTACTATGCTTTTTCAATTTCCCCACCAAATTTGTGACGGCAGTCATGGCACTGTATTCAGGACCCTCGGCTATAGTAAGAGGGTTGGGGTTTGTTTCCAGGACCTTCGCTATTAAGAATGGCTCGAGACAGGGGTGCCCCCTGTCACCTCTACTGTTTGCCTTGATGGTGGAGCCTTTGGCGGCCAGTCTTCGGGCGACCTCACTTGTTCGGGGCCTGGTGCTCTATGACACCCCGCACTCTTTAACACTTTTTGCGGATGACTTGACAGTGTTCCTATTGGAGCCGGAAGATTCACTACCGGAGCTGTTCAAACTTCTGGCTGATTTTGCAGCCTTATCATACTATAAACTTAACTATAATAAGACAGAGGCGTAAGCGCTGGGGTTGACCACCGCCAGATTGGATACCCTGAGGAAGCTATACCCGTTTAAATGGTCCACGGATAGCCTAAAACACTTAGGAATAGAACTCTCTCACAACCCCAAGATAATCATCAAAAAAAACTATCAGTCCCTCCTCCAAGACTTTAGACAGGCAACTATAAAGTGGTCAGCTTTAGAAGTCTCTTGGACGGGCAGAGTAATGGCCCTGAAGATGATGTTACTTCCTAGACTGACTTATCTTTTCAGGTGTCTCCCTGTGGCTGTTCCTGCCTACCTTATTAACCATTTCCAGTCAGTCTTCACTAAATTCATCTGGAAGGGAAGACTTCCTAGGTTATCTCTCCTTTAGTTACAAAGGCCCAAGAAATGCGGCGGTATCTCAGCTCCCAACGTTGCTCATTATTATAAGATGACCATGCTCTCACATATTGCAGCCTAGGGGGACCAGGCCTGTACCTTACGTTGGTACCATATTGAACAGGCTTCAGTGCCAGCATGAGTGGATTTGACTGATCTGATCTGGATTCCAGATCATGCTGAAATCCTTAAAGTGATCCATCGTCACACAATAAAGACGTGTTTGCGATGCTGGAGAGAGCTTCGCTATCATAATGCGATTACTCCACATCCCTCACCAATCCATTCAATCAAGGCACTATTGCAGTGCCTCCATGACTCGAGGCCAATGAGATGGGCTACTCTAGGGATCAGGCAGGTCTTGGACCTCTACAGAGATGACACCCTCATGCTGCCGCCTCGTAATTTACCACTAGAAGATTTTCCTGGGGATCTACAATTTGAGTATCTTAGGTTAAAGTTGCATCTTCTATCTCCACTTGACGATACTACACATGAGGCGCCCCTCTGTTTTTCTTCATTCTCTATAGCTTTACATGGACCAGCCAGTGAGGAGGAGGCAGCCATTACTGGAAAACAGTCCATACATTCAAAAGGACATTCCTCTCATGTTTCATTCTCTTAAAGGGAATTATATTAATTAAGATCACATCTATACGTTTGAACTGTATATCTTTTTCCTATGATTAATATATAGATGTTAATTATTTTATTGTCTATTATTTAGCGCCCCCCCATTTGTGATCAGGTCACACATTATATACTTGCAATCTAAGTTAATAATGTGATAATGCTCTATGCCAAGGAGGGACCTTTGACTGACAGGTATCTGTTCCCCTCCTTGGCCTCCAACAGACCTTCCCTTACATCCCCCCCGTCCAAGCACGTCATTACTTTTCTCCCCCCCCCCCCCCACTTTTTTTTTTCTCTTTTTCCCCTTTCCTTTTTTATAGGTTCCAGGTTCCAGTGGTGAACCTTCTGAAGTTCTTAAGGTCCTTTTTTCAAACAAGTTGTAATGTTTATATTTCATTTATTTCATTGATATACATTATGTGATGTCTACTGTTCTCAACCTAATACTGGTATAGCTGTTCATGCTTAAGCTCGACAAAAACTGAGCATACTGTTTCCCTAACTCTGTATTAGTTGACACTGACTCTTCATGATATTGATGGTGTGCCCTCAGCTGTACCTTATGTTTCAGGTCCCTCGGGTGGATCTATTATGTTTTGAGGACACTGCAAAATCATAACAATAAAATTAAGTGGGATAAGGAAGGGCAATTTCTCGAACCAGTTACTCATGAATGGCCCTTATTTTCACTTGTTGCATTGCACTTTTTTTTTGTTTCATTGTTATTGTACCCTTCAATGTCGTGATTGCCTTAAGATTGTTATAACTACCTCAATAAAAATATGATTTTTTTTTTAAAAAAAGATTAAACTATAAATTAACCTTACATTACTATATTAAAAAAAAAATTCCAAATGTAAAAAATCCTAAATTATTACGAAAAATAACAAAAAAAGCTAACATTACCAAAAATAACAAACATTAAAATTACGCAAAATAGAAAAACACTAAGATTACAAAAAATAATAAACAAAATTATCCAAAATAATAAAAATTAAACCAATAAAACCAAAAAAGATCCCCAAAATAAAAACACTGCATAATCTATCAATAACTTACCAATAGTCCTTAAAAGGGCCTTTTGTAGGGCATTGCCCTAAGTTAAACAGCTCTTTTACCTACAAAAATTACAAATTACACCCTAAAAGTAACCCCACCCCACCCAACTAAACCCCCAAAATAAAAAAACTAAGTCTAAAAAAAAACCTAAGCTACCAATTGGCCCTAAAGTGGCATTTGTTTGGGCATTGCCCTTAAAAGGCCATTCAGCTCTTTTGTGCCCATTAAAATAAAAAATCCCTAATAAAAAAAAAAAAACCCACAAAAAAAATCCCCAAAAACCTATGTCTATTCTTAAATAGGTACTCACCGTTCCTGAAGTCCAGCGGCAAAGGTCTTCTTTCAGGCGGCAACATCTTCATCCAGCGCTGGGACCTCTTCTATTTTCATCCAGGGCGAAGGCGTTGTGGTGCGGAGGTGACTGCGCAACAGGACTGGCAACCACCGAGCCATCAACTGTGGAGGATCCTCTTCGTATGATCATTGCTGCACACTGAGGATTGAATGCAAGGTACCCCTTTTATTTTGGGGTACCATTGCATTCCTATTGGCTGAAAAATTCAAATCAGCCAATAGGATGAGAACTGCTTAAATCTTATTGGCTGTTATGCGGTCACCTCCTTTCCACTCCACCTTCTCCCTGGATGAAGATAGAAGAGGTCCCCTCCCTGGATGAAGATGTCGCCGCCTGAAAGAAGACCTTTACTGCCTGGAAGAAGACCTTCTCTGCCAGACTTCAGAAACGGTGAGTACCTATTTGGGGATTAGACTTTAGGGGGGGGTTGTTTTTTTTAGGTGGGGGTTTTTTTGGGGTGTGTTTTTTTCTGTATTTTTTTTTCGATTAGGGACTTTTTTTATTTCAATTGTCACAAAAGTGCTTAATGCCCCTTTAAGGGCAATGCCCATACAAATGCCCTTTTAGGGGCAATGGGTAGCTTAGTTTTTTTTCAGACTTATTTTTTTATTTTGGGGGGTTGGTTGGGTGAGGGGTTACTGTTAAGGGGGAATTTGTAATTTTTGTAGGTAAAAGAGCTGTTTAACTTAGGGCAATTCCCTACAAAGGGCCCTTTTAAGGGCTATTGGTAGTTTATTGATAGATTAGGGGGTGTTTTTATTTTCAGGGGGCTTTTTTGTTTTTATAGCGCTATTAGATTAGGTTTAATTTTTAATATTTTGGATAATTTTGTTTATTATTTTTTTGTAATCTTAGTGTTTTTTTTATTTTGCATAATTTTAGTGTTTGTTATTTTGCGTAATTTTAGTGTATTTTTTTGTATTTCACATGTAAGTTTTTATTTATTTTAAGATAGTTATATTGTAATTTTAATTTAAAGTATAGGGGTTAGTTAGGTTTAGGGGTTAATAGTTTATTTTAGTGTGTTGCAATGTGGTGGGGAGGCAGATTAGGAGTTAATATCTTTATTTAGTGTCGGCAATATCATAGGGCGGCGGTTTAGGGGTTAATAACTTTAAGTAGTGTCGGTGATGTTGGGGGGTGGCGGATTTAGGGAATTTAGACAAGAGGTTTATGTTAGGGCGTAACTTTCGTTTCCCCATAGACATCAATGGGGATTGCATTATAGCGATCTCCATTCCGTGATCGCAGGTGTTAGTTTTTTTCTAACACTTCTCCCCATTGATATCTATGAGGGAAAACGTGCACAAGCACGTCAAGTCAGGCCTAGGGGGGAATTTGTAATTTTTGTAGGTAAAAGAGCTGTTTAACTTAGGGCAATGCCCTATAAAAAGGCCCTTTTAAGGGCTATTGGTAGGTTATTGGCATAAATGAAGCCAGTAGGAGAATATGTACCCATTTCCCTAAAGGAGGGGCACTGATTAGAAAAAAAAAAGCAAGAGTTAAGTACAAATCCATCCAGCGAACCACGTGCTCCTATAACAGGGTAAACTAGATCTACAGATATCTATCTATACATCCATCCATCTAGTTATGAATAAGGTATCTACACTATTGCACATTTAGGCCTAGATTAAAAGTGGAGGGCAAAAATGTCAGTGCTATTGAGCAATAATACTGTGCAAATTAAATCAATATTGCTCTTATTTTGTCTTCATATTACAGGTTGAGAGTAAAAGTTTGCATGCAAGAGAAAGACTCTGGTGTGCTAACATCTGGAACTAAATGGCATAAATTCCCTTTTCCTATAGACTTCTAAGGGGCACGCTACAAAAGTCTCTTCCTGAATTTGCTCACATGCTAACCAAGTGTGTGCTAGGCATATTGCGCTAAAGTCGAAAGTGCGTTAAGAAATACTTTGTTATATTTATTTTTAAATATATATGTATTTATGGATAGATAGATAGATAGATAGATAGATAGATAGATAGATAGATAGATAGATAGATAGATAGATAGATAGATGTTAGATAGATAGATAGACAGACAGACAGACAGACAGACAGACAGACAGACAGACAGACAGACAGACAGACAGACAGACAGACAGACAGACAGACAGACAGACAGACAGATAGATAGATAGATAGATAGATAGATAGATAGATAGATAGATAGATAGATAGATAGATAGATAGATAGATAGATAGATAGATAGACAGATGATAGATAGTGGATAGATAGATTTAAAAATACAAATAACATTTTCTTCTAAGTGAAGAACAAAGGTATTAAAAAAACAAACAAAAAAAAACCATACTCACATGTGCACATGCTTGAGTTTAAGTCCATGCTTTACAAAAAAGATATTGTTACAAACTGCTGTTTGTAACTGGCCCTTTAAATGGAAAATTGCCCTGCTTCCCTGGATTTTGGAGAAGCCTATTTGCCAGCCTCCTTCCACATGACTATGGCCCCTGGAAGATTGTGCCCCTGAGGACATATTGACTTTTGTTGGGTGTGTGTGTGGCCCTTTAAGAACCATCTGGGGACATATTGTGACTTTGATGAACAATGCCCCTTTAAGACTATGTCCCCAGACCTGTGAAATGACTTGTCCCTGGCTTTCTCCCACTTGGTTCAGTTTCATTGTGTGCCATTAAGATTTAAATTTTGTTCAGCTTCAAGAAACCTATTCTAAATACAAGTCTGCTGGGATTAGCTCTAATTAGGTTTAGTGATCAACTTTCCCATTGTCTAATCAGACTAGTATTGATAAGGTGGACTGCATTGTTTTATTGTGTGTAAAATGTTATCTGCTGAAGTAATGTTGTGGCCTGTCAAAGGGAGTGTCTCTCTATCTAATATCAAATGTGTGATGGGGGATTTTATGCCTCCCCCTGAGAGTGTCCTGTTTGCATGTAACCTGAATAAAAAGCAGGCTGTGTGCTCCAACACATCAGACCTATGTTGACCCTCTAACTTGAAGCTTTGACTCATGTTTGTAGGATACAGCTTATATCACTACAGGGATTGCTATGTTTTTCATACTCCCTTAGCTACAGGGATTGCTACAGAAGGAAGAGGTTCACCTACTGGAGCCTGGTCGTAGGTCCAGGGCGCAGAGCAGACGGCGAGATACCAGTCCAGCAGCGGTGGTTCATAGAGTCTGCATTACTTATGGTGGCTACGCAGTAGTTATAGAGTCTACGGTGCTGCTGCTCCTTTGGTGAGCGCTAGGAGCATCCTTTTCTACGGTCCAACTTCCAGCCAGCCTGGAGGCAACCGTAACATTTGGCGGCAGCGGTGGGATTGGCGTCCTAGTGCAAGGAGCAGCACCACAACAGCACTGGTATCGTAGGAGAGTAATTGAGGGCAACGCTAGCCACTGCGCAGCGTCCCTACCTACAGCAGCATGGAGCTGACAAGATACTGGTCAGAACCATGTGAAGAGCACCTCAACCGGATCCGTCGCTATGAGGGCGCGGATTTCGTTCCAGAAGTAAAGAGGCGGCTAGTCCGATATGGTCCAGACCCTGCACAGGAGGTAGTCAGTCGCCTCATCCGGGAATTGGCTACGGAGAACAAAGCGGCACGAGCCTTTGAGCGCCAACTGTGGAGTTTGAGGGTATGGACACCTGGTCTCTCTCCCCAGCCGCAGCATGTTCCACAGGGAGAGGGGAGCAGCGACCTCCCTCCCCAGCGGCAGTATACTGTGCAGAGGGAAGAGACAACCGGTCTCCTTCCCCAACCCCAACCAGAGATACCAGAGGCAGCAGGCCTCATAGACTGGTCCTGGGAGGACCCCCAGCAGGCAGGTGGAGATGGGACCGCAGTCTCTCTACCGGCCCTACAGGGATGCTGGGCAGGCGGCCCAGATCCCCAGCGACAGACCCAGCTACAGGGAGGGGAGAGCATTGACCTCCCTCCCCAGCCGGAGTGTGCCTTCCAGGGAGAGGAGACAACCGGTCTCTCTCCCCAGCCGCAGCATGTTCCACAGGAAGCGGAGAGCATCGACCTCCCTTCCCAATGGCCGCCGGAGTATCAGGAGGAGGAGGTAAGCCAATCTCCCCCTCCCCAGCTAACTCCTAACTTGGGCCCAGGGTTAACAGTGGAGATGTTAACCCCCACTGACCCCCACGTTCCCTTTGCCACCGGGCAGGACTATGCCCCAATTCCCCCAGCAGAAGAGCTGGCATCAGGACAGAGCACTGCTGGCCTCTGCCCTACAGACCTTGTCCTTGTTACAGGACTGGCCTGCAAACCCCTCACCCCAGCAGAAGCGCTGGCACCAGGGCAGAGTGCCGCTGGCCTCTGCCCCCCAAGTACCATCAGCTATTTGCCCAGCTGCGCCAGGAAGGCAGAGGATGCTACACTGTCATCCTATAACCTGGAACTTACAGGCCAGTGCTACTTGTTGTGGGGGGGCTGCTTTGCTGCTAGTGTTTATTTGTGGGTGGGTTGCGAGACTAACTTAGGCACTGACCGACAGAAGGTCAGGTGCCTGGTTAGTCTCCCTCCAAAAGGGGAGATATGTTACAAACTGCTGTTTGTAACTGGCCCTTTAAATGGAAAATTGCCCTGCTTCCCTGGATTTTGGAGAAGCCTATTTGCCAGCCTCCTTCCACATGACTATGGCCCCTGGAAGATTGTGCCCCTGAGGACATATTGACTTTTGTTGGGTGTGTGTGTGGCCCTTTAAGAACCATCTGGGGACATATTGTGACTTTGATGAACAATGCCCCTTTAAGACTATGTCCCCAGACCTGTGAAATGACTTGTCCCTGGCTTTCTCCCACTTGGTTCAGTTTCATTGTGTGCCATTAAGATTTAAATTTTGTTCAGCTTCAAGAAACCTATTCTAAATACAAGTCTGCTGGGATTAGCTCTAATTAGGTTTAGTGATCAACTTTCCCATTGTCTAATCAGACTAGTATTGATAAGGTGGACTGCATTGTTTTATTGTGTGTAAAATGTTATCTGCTGAAGTAATGTTGTGGCCTGTCAAAGGGAGTGTCTCTCTATCTAATATCAAATGTGTGATGGGGGATTTTATGCCTCCCCCTGAGAGTGTCCTGTTTGCATGTAACCTGAATAAAAAGCAGGATGTGTGCTCCAACACATCAGACCTATGTTGACCCTCTAACTTGAAGCTTTGACTCATGTTTGTAGGATACAGCTTATATCACTACAGGGATTGCTATGTTTTTCATACTCCCTTAGCTACAGGGATTGCTACAGAAGGAAGAGGTTCACCTACTGGAGCCTGGTCGTAGGTCCAGGGCGCAGAGCAGACGGCGAGATACCAGTCCAGCAGCGGTGGTTCATAGAGTCTGCATTACTTATGGTGGCTACGCAGTAGTTATAGAGTCTACGGTGCTGCTGCTCCTTTGGTGAGCGCTAGGAGCATCCTTTTCTACGGTCCAACTTCCAGCCAGCCTGGAGGCAACCGTAACAGATATAGTATTTTTTTTTCATTATTTCTAATTATTGATTTACATCTGAAATTAAAAATAAAACTGCTACCAAGACTCTGGAAGAAATCGATAACACCCAAGATAACCGAATGGAAAGATCATATCACACAATTACTGATTTTAGAAAGGTACCACTATGCTCAATCCCAACAACTCGATTTCTATGGTAATATGAGATTCTTGTGGGAGGACTATTTGGCGTCAAAGTAAACACACATAGTATTATTTCAAAGACAGCGACGAATTGTACTAGAACTTTAATGTCTAATTTGTACTTACCATCTCATGTATTGTTTATAGCGGTATGATATTTCCGCTGATTGTTATGTATTATTTGACTTTTCAACAATAAAGGAAATTTATAAAAAAAAATAAAACTACTAGTTTCTATTAAAAGAAAAGAAAAAGAAAGTGGCTATAACTTATTTAATCTTCTAAAGTGAGATTTTAACAGTACTCATACTGTGAAACTGCTAAGTAACAAGCGGCTAGATTACGAGTTTTGCGGTATGAGGGGTGTGGTGCTAACTTGCACGTTATTGTCACCGCTCACTTACCCACAGCGCTGGTATTACAAATTTTCATAAACCCGGAGTTAAATGGAGAGAAGTGAGCGTAGAGCAAAATTGTGCTCCATACCACACTCCAATACCAGCGCTGCTTAAGTCAGCGGTGAGCCAGCTGAAAAAAAGCCTAACACCTGCAATAAAGCAGCGTAAAGCTCCGTAACGCAGCCCCATTGATTCCTATGGGGAGACTAAATTTATGTTTACTCCTAACACCCTAACATGAACCCCGAGTCTAAACACCCCTAATCTTACACTTATTAACCCCTAATCTGCCGCCCCCGACATCGCTGATACCTACATTATACTTATGAACCCCTAACCTGTCGCTCCGGACATTGCAGACACCTACATTATACTTATTAACCCCTAATCTGCAGCCCCCAACATCTCCAACACCTACATTATATTTATTAACCCCTAATCTGCTGCCCCCAATGTCGCTGCAACCTACCTACATTTATTAACCCCTAATCTGCAGCCCCCAACGTCGCCGCCACTATAATAAACATATTA
The DNA here is from genome assembly GCF_027579735.1 of Bombina bombina. Taxonomy (NCBI): domain Eukaryota; kingdom Metazoa; phylum Chordata; class Amphibia; order Anura; family Bombinatoridae; genus Bombina; species Bombina bombina. The sequence continues at coordinate 999,039,689 of NC_069504.1, read as the reverse complement.
ACCCCTAAACCACCACACTCCCGCATCGCAAACATTAGTTAAATATTATTAACCCCTAATCTGCCACCCCTAACATCGCCGCCACCTACCTACATTTATTAACCCCTAATCTGCCACCCCAAACGTTGCCGCCACTATACTAAAGTTATTAACCCCTAAACCTAAGTCTAACCCTAACACCCCCTAACTTAAATATAATTAAAATAAATCTAAATAAAAATTCCTATCATTAACTAAATAATTCCTATTTAAAACTAAATACTTCTATTTAAAACTAAATACTTACCTATAAAATAAAGCCTAAGCTAGCTACAATATAACTAATAGTTACATTGTATCTAGCTTAGGGTTTATTTTTATTTTACAGGCAAGTTTGTATTTATTTTAACTAGGTAGAAAAGTTACTAAATAGTTATTAACTATTTACTAACTACCTAACTAAAATAAATACAAATTTACCTGTAAAATAAAACCTAACCTTAGTTACACTAACACCTAGCCTTACAGTACAATTAAATAAATTACATAAATTAAATACAATTAACAAAATTAAATACAAATACCTAAATTAAAAAAAACCCCACTAAATTACACAAAATAAAAAAAACAAATTGCAAGATATTTAAACTAATTACACCTAATCTAATAGCCCTATCAAAATAAAAAAGCCCCCCCAAAATAAAAATACCCCTAGCCTAAACTAAACTACCAAAGGCCATTAAAAGGGCCTTTTGCAGGGCATTGCCCCAAAGAAATCAGCTCTTTTACCTGTAAAAATGAAGGTTCCTTTAATTGACGTCATCCAAGATGGCATCCCTTAGATTCCGATTGGCTAATAGAATTCTATCAGCCAATTGGAATTAAGGTTGAAAAAATCCTATTGGCTGATGCAATCAGCCAATAGGATTGAGCTCACATTCTATTGGCTGTTCCAGTCAGCCAATAGAATGCAAGCTCAATCCTATTGGCTGATTGGATCAGCCAATATGATTGAAGTTCAATCCTATTGGCTGTTTGCATCAGCCAATAGGATTTTTTCAACCTTAATTCCGATTGGCTGATAGAATTCTATCAGCCAATTGGAATCTAAGGGATGCCATCTTGGATGACATCACTTAAAGGAACCTTCATTCATCAAGTAGTCGTCGGAAGAAGAGGATGCTCCGCGCCGGATGTCTTGAAAATGGACCTGCTCCACGCCGGATGGATGAATATAGAAGATGCTGTCTGGATGAAGACTTCGGCCCATCTGGAGGACCACAGGGGGTTGGTTGTGTGGGTGGTATGTTTTATTGTTGGGGGGTTGTTTGTATTTTTTTTTTACAGGTAAAAGAGCTGATTTCTTTGGGGCAATGCCCTGCAAAAGGCCCTTTTATGGGCTATTGATAGTTTAGTTTAGGCTAGGGGTTTTTTATATTTTGGGGGGGCTTTTTTATTTTGATAGGGCTATTAGATTAGGTGTAATTAGTTTAAGTATCTTGTCATTTGTTTTTTATTTTCTTTAATTAAGTGTTTTTTTGTGATTTAGCTAATTTAATTTATTTAATTGTATTTAATGTAGGTAATTGATTTAATTGTAGTGTAGTGTTAGGTGATAGTGTAACTTAGGTTAGGTTTTATTTTACAGGTAAATTTTGTCTTTATTTTAGCTAGGTAGTTATAGTTAATAACTATTTGGTAACTATGTTACCTAGTTAAAATAAATAGAAACTTGCCTGTAAAATAAAAATAAACCCTAAGCTAGATACAATGTAACTATTAGTTATATTGTAGTTAGCTTAGAGTTTATTTTATAGGTTAGCATTTAGTTTAAATAGGAATTATTTAGTTAATGATAGGAATTTTTATTTAGATTTATTTTAATTATATTTAAGTTAGGGGGTGTTAGGCTTAGACTTAGGTTTAGGGGTTAATAAATTTAATATAGTGGCGGCGAAGTTGGGGACAGCATATTAGGGGTTAATAAATGTAGGTAGGTGGTGGCGATGTTAGGGGCGGCAGATTAGGGGTTAACAATATTTAAATAGTGTTTGCAAGATGGGAGTGCGGCAGTTTCAGGGTTAATATGTTTATTATAGTGGCGGCGATGTCGAGAGCTGCAGATTAGGGGTTATTAATTTTATTTTAGTGCTTGCGATGCGGGAGGGCCTCGGTTTAGGGGTTAATAGGTAGTTTATGGGTGTTAGTGTACTTTTTAGCACTTCAGTTATGAGTTTTATGCTACAGCTTTGTAGTGTAAAATTCATAACTACTGACTTTAGAATGCATTACGAATCTTGCGGGATAGGCTGTACCGCTCACTTTTTGGCCTAAAAAATAAAGCTTTTAACACCGGCGCAATGGAAGTCCCATTGAAAAAAGACTTTACACAAATTGTGTAAGTTAATTTGCGGTACGGCCAAAAAAGTGTGCGGGACAGCTGTACCTACAAGACTCGTAATAGCAGCGGTAGTAAAAAAGTAGCATTATGACTTTATGAGCCTTAACGCTGCTTTTTTTAATCATAACGCAAAACTCGTAATCTAGCCGATGGTTTCCTCCATTGTAATAATGTAGCTGCAAAAATGAAACTGGAAAACCACGCTGTTTTGAATTAGCTTTGTGCAGTTTCTATTACATTAACTAGATTGCAACACAAGATTCTAGATATTGTAATTTTAAAAAAAAAAACTTGATTTTTGCTCCTTATTGATTATTGCTCCTAGTTTAAAAAAAGAACAAAAAACTGTCATCTCTGTCGCAAACAAAAAATATGTAACTGTGAAATCCTGGTCATGAAGATATGATCCGTTTGAAACCCCGATCATTAAGGAGCAATGCTGTTTGAAATCTTCATGATGATGTGATCCTATTTTTGAAATTTCATTTATAAAGACGACTAAAACTGACAATAAGGGGCCAATTTATCAAGCTCCGTAAAGACCGCTGCTCCATAACTTGTCCGCCTGCTCTGAGGCCGCGGACAGAAATCAACCCGATCCTCTACGATCAAGTTGATTCAAACCCACTGCTAGCGGCCGATTGGCCGCAAATCTGCAGGGGGCGGCATTGTACCAGCAGTTTACAAGAACTGCTGGTGCAATGATAAATGCCGACAGCGTATACTGTCGGCATTTATCGATGTGCGGCAGAAATGATACGCTACATTGTATCATGTCCGCTCACAGATTAATAAATATACCCCTAAGTATGAATTAGAATGAAACATTTACAAAACACGATTGCTACAGGCCATTTCTAGGTGTAGCTGCTATGAATTCAGTTTTTTTCACTTTTCCAGCAGATCCAATTTGCTTTATGGGATATTGCATATTAAATGCATGTCTACTGCAGGCGGACTATACAATATAATTGAATAAAGCTTAAAGAATCTAGACCATACATACAGATACATATTTAAAATCTCTTCTGTGGCCATTTCAGAATGTCTTGCACATGTGCAACATAAAAAAAATGTCTTGGAAGACTGTTAAATATGTGAAAAAAGGCCAAGTTGAGTTTTTTTTCAAGTGCCTTTCGGTAGTGTAAAGAAGTCTTGAAACCTCTTGAAAAGAATTAAGAAAATGGATTAAAAACACAAAGATATTTTCGGCTCTATGTAAAAAATAAAACTTTCTTTGGTGAGCTAAAAGACACATTGGGCCAGATAACGAGTGGCGCGCAAGTGGTTTCGGGTTTATTGCAGCTGTTTGCGTGCGCCAGATGAAGGGCTCGTATTACAAATTAAAAGTAAATGTGAACTCATGAGTGCAATCGCAGTTTACGCTAGAATGATTACCATTTGCTCAGAGCTCTGGTTAACTGTTTCGCAAAACAAAAAAAAGTGTCATAAAACACATCAAAAATACATTACAAAGTACAGTTTCACTTATAATAACACTTAAGGGCTTAAAGGACCAATGTCGTTCAGGTATGAAATAACAAACTTAACCAACTTAACCTAAGTAAATAAAGACACCACTACAGTTGGAGGTAAGACAGTGTAGGTCTTTTCTATAACTTTCAACATTAACTTATTTACATGATTACATGTAAATGACTATGGCATCTACTTATCAAAGCGCCAACTATGGTGCCTTCGCGGGCGTCAATACGCTCGCCAAACTTTGCTACACATTGAGGCCGCGGATCTCAAAACGCTCTCCATAATTATCAAAAAACCTGTCAAAAACACGTGCGTCAAGTACGGTGCGAAGAGGATCAGACTGGTGTTAACTAACAGTCATCGATGTCGCAGCTATTCGGGCTTTTCCCAACTTTATTGATATCATTTCAGTACAGTCCAAGAACATAGCACATTTATTGTCAGCACAATATTATATATACAGTAGATATTGTAATTTTTTTTGTTAAAATCGACTTTTAAAGATAGCAAGTAGCGACATATTGTTAGCAAAATTGAGATGGAATTAGAGTTATTTTTAAAATTGTACATACATATTTTAGTATGTATATATACACACACATATAAGTTGCAAATATAACGTAATCAGAGTATCATATTTATTTATTTCAAATCTATCGTTATTTGAAAGGGATAGGAAATAAAATATTTAATTTACAATAGTGTGAGCTAGCTGCTAATTGAGCCTGTTATGTAGTTCTTTTGTTGGCTTTGTATATCTATTATTGTGACAAGTCAAGTGCAAAACTGTGTACAAAATATGTAATCCCTTATTTTTAAAGAGAGACAAATTTGGAGCATAATCCATCCAAAGCACTTATTTTATCCCTATACACTGGGGCAAAGAAAGTATTTAGTCAGCCACCAATTGTGCAAGTTCTCCCACTTAAGAAGATGAGAGAGGCCTGTAATTTTCATCATAGGTATACCTCAACTATGCATATTATGGTGGAAAATAAGTATTTGGTGCTCTACAAACAAGCAAGATTTCTGGCTCTCACAGACCTGTATCTTCTTCTTTAAGAGGCTCCTCTGTCCTCCACTCATTACCTGTATTAATGGCACCTGTTTGAACTTGTTTTCAGTGTAAAAGACACCTGTCCACAACCTCAAACAGTCACACTCCAAACTCCACTATGGTGAAGACCAAAGAACTGTCGAAGGACACCAGAAACAAAATTGTATACCTGCACCAGGCTGGGAAGAAATCAACTGTGGGAGCAATAATTAGAAAATGGAAGACATACAAGACCACTAATAATCTCCCTCGATCTGGGGCTCCACGCAAGATCTCACCCCGTGGGGTCAAAATGATCCCAAGAACACTGAGCAAACATCCCCGAACCACACGGGGGGACCTAGTGAATGACCTGCAGAGAGCTGGGACCAATGTAACAAAGGCTACCATCAGTAACACACTACGCCGTCAGGGACTCAGATCCTGCAGTGCCAGATGTGTCCCCCTGCTTAAGCCAGTACATGTCTGGTCCCATCTGAAGTATGCTAGAGAGCATTTGGATGATCCAGAAGCGGATTGGGAGAATGACATATGGTCAGATGAAACCAAAGTAGAACTGTTTGGTAGAAACACAACTCGTCGTGTTTGGAGGTGAGAGAATGCTGAGTTGATACCAAAGAACACCATACCTACTGTGAAGCATGGGGGTTGCAACATCATGCTTTGGGGCTGTTTCTCTGCAAAGGGAACAGGACGACTAATCCGTGTACATGAAAGAATGAATGGGGTCATGTATCGTGAGATTTTGAGTGCAAACCTCCTTCTATCAGCAAGGGCACTGAAGATGAAACGTGGCTGGGTCTTTCAGCATGACAATGATCCCAAACCCACCACCCAGGCAATGAAGGAGTGGCTTTGTAAGAAGCATTTCAAGGTCCTGGAGTGGCCTAGCCAGTCTCCAGATCTCAACCCCATAGAAAACCTTTGGAGGGAGTTCAAAGTCTGTGTTGCCCAGCGACAGCCCCAAAACATAACTGCTCTAGAGGAGATCTGCATGCAGAAATGGGCCAACATACCAGCAAGAGTGTGTGACAACCTTGTGAAGACTTACAGAAAACGTTTGACCTCTGTCATTGCCAACAAAAGATATATAACAAAGTATTGAGATGAACTTTTGATATTGACCAAATACTTGAGGTATACCTATGATGAAAATTAGAGGCCTCTCTCATCTTCTTAAGTGGGAGAACTTGCACAATTGGTGGCTGACTAAATACTTTTTTGCCCAACTGTATATATATATATATATATATATATATATATATATACATACATAGATATGTTTAAATGTGTATACATATGTATTTATGAATTTATATGTTTTTACAGACATATATACATATATAAACACATAAATACATATGTATACATATATAGACATACAGTATATGCATTTTAATTGTTTGTATTGACTATTCCCATTGGAAGTAACATTAATAAATTGAAAGCCAATATTCATCTGAACCTAATCCCTGCATCGACAAGATTCGCCCAAACCGAAAGTTTGAAAAAATCTGAAACATATCTTTTGGACAACACAATTTTTCTTTTATTTAAAGATTACATTGGGCAGTTTCTATGAAAGCTGTTCCTTGGATAAGCTCAATTTTTATTTAATAATTTCATTTGCACTGAAGTACATATTTGTTTTCTCATTTTAAGTTCTTCTTTATTAATCTAAGCTTCTAGTGCAGCTGCTGAATTAATTAAAAGAAATTTGAGTTACATAGCAGTACTAGGTAAAGCATTTTAAGTCATTTTTTTTAAAACAGAATCATACTGCAAATGATATAACTTTTTTACTGTGTTATATTCTTTTTTTATTATTATCAGGTATTTGTAGAGCGCCAACAGATTCAGCAGCGCTATAAACATAGGCGGTATACAGGATAACATGTATAGGGATCAAATGGGTAGAGGGCCCTGCCGAGAGTAGCACTGTTGTAGTCATCTCTTATGAAGGCGATCTGCAAACAGCTGGGCTCATAGGCTTACATTCTAAGGGGTTCAAGGAGAAAGCAATGGAGGTAAGAAAAAAGTTAGTGTAGGTTGTATGCATCCCTGAATAGTAGAGCCTTTAGGGAGCGCTTGAAGCTGTTAAAACTAGGGGAGAGTCTTGTGGAGCGAGGCAGGGAGTTCCACAAAATGGGGGAGAAGTCCTGTAAACAGGAATGCGAGGAAGTAACAAGAGAGGAGGAGATTAGGAGATTGTGAGCAGAGCGAAGGGGACGGGAGAGAGAGTATCTGGAGACAAGCTTTGAAATGTAGGGGGGGGGGTGAGCAGTGCAGTTGAAGGCTTTGTATGTCAGAGTGAGGATTTTTATTTACTGTGTTATATTCTTTGTAACTGAACATTCTGTTAAGTCAGATTTAAAGTTCAGAACATGACAGTGTCTAAGCATGTTATACCAAATATACAAACTCATACACTTTAAAGTTGAGTTTGCTTTTTTTCAGAGATGTTTGTAATAGAAAATGTATTTATTACATGAAATATTCATTACCCAGGCAGTATATTATGATTGTTTGTTCAAGGCTGTATTTACATAACTCAAAGCAAAGTGAATCCTTGCAGAAATAGTAGTGCCTGTGTATGGAATAGGTAAAGAACTGATACATAGCAAAAGAGAAGCAATTTGCCAGGAAAAAACAACAGCTCAGTGGGTTGTTCTCCCGCTTGGTTACCACCTGGGAGTAGCTTCTTTTAACCCAGTTGTGCTTTCACAGAGGAAAACGTTCCTGAAGTATATCAGTCTAATCTTGCCTAACAAGGTCAGTCTAGTCCTGTAAGGTAAAGAAATGTGCAGCAAATTAAAGTTGTATTGCTGGCTAGGCATTACTATTTTAAAAAATAATATATATCTATAACTCTATAGAATATATATCTGTAACTATATCTATCTGTCTATACACAAATATATATATGAAAATGCACATTCATATATAGGGCCAGATTACCAGTGGACAGTTATGCGCAAAAAATAAGGGGTTTATCGCGGGTGTTTGTGCTTGTCTGGTTTTTTGCTCCTTTTACAAGTTGAAAGCAAAAGTGGTCGCTTGAGCGCAATTGAAGTTAACATGTGTTGGGTTAGCACGTCCTCAGATCTCTGGTTAACTGTTTTGCGAAACAAAAAAAATTCACAAAATAAATCAAAAATACATTACAAAGTACAGTAATACTCATAATAACAACATCGAATAAAAAAATATTTAAAAATATATTGCACAATAAAAGTTATAAGGGCTTAAAGATATGAGGTCTCAGATGTTAGAGAACAAAAAACGCAGGCAAAGGGCTTTAATATAGAGATGCATACTAAAGATGCATATGTACTGTATGTAAATAGATATGTTGCTATGTGTTTACATATTTTTTTATGTGTATACATGTATATACATATACACAAGTGCATTGGAGCCCTTTGCAGTTAAAGGGACAGGCAAGTCCAAAATAAACTTTCATTATTTAAATAGGGTATGTAATTTTAAACAACTTTCCAGTTTACTTTTATAACCAATTTTGCTTTGTTCTCTTGGTATTCTTAGTTGAAAGCTAAACCTAGGAGGCTCATATGATAATTTCTTAGACCTTGAAGGCCGCTTCTTATGTGAATGCAAAATTACAGTTTTCACCCCTTGGGGGGCATTAGTTCATGTGTGTCATATAGATAACATTGAGCTCATGCACTTTAAGTTACCTAGGAGTAATTGGCTAAAATGCAAGTCTGTCAAAAGAACTGAGATAAGGGGGCAGTCTGCAGAGGCTTAGATACAAGGTAATCACAGAGGTAAAACATGTATTAATATAACTGTGTTGGTTATGCAAAACTGGGGAATGGGTAATAAAGGAATTATCTAACTTTTTAAACAACAAAAATTCTGGTGTTGACTGTCCCTTTAAGGAGATGAAACCATGTAACAACATATTTATACAATATGTATATTTAATAAGGTGTTATACTGTGCATTTACTGTAAATATTTCACATTGTAATGTTCTGCACAAAGCAGAATATGTTTTAAATCTGTTTAAATAGATATTCCTATATATATCTGTATATATCTGTACCTATATATAATCATTTATCTATATACAGTGAACGAGTGCAGTGTGCACAAAACATGTCTGCTGAGGAACACGGCTATGTACAGCATACCCTATGCAACACTGGATGTTTTTACGATTTTGGGAATAAAGTTTTTACTTTTACAACTTTTAAACCTGCCTACGGATTTGTGCTTTGGACTTGCCTGTATTCTCTCTCTCTCTATCTATCTATATATATATTTATATATATATATATATATATATATATATATATATATATATATATATATATATACACATATATATATGTGTAGATATATATTGTACCAAATACTAACAGATAAAGGGGTCAATTTATTAAAGTCTGGTGAACATGATACGCTATAGAGTATCATGTCCGCCAGACATCCAGCATACACTGTCCGTATTCAGCATTGCACAAGCAATTCTAGTGAATCGGCCGCTCGCAGGGGTGTCAGTCAGCCCACTCTTATGCAATCAGGCGGATTGCTGTACACAGGCGTATTAGTTAAGAACCGATGCTTCTTAACTCCTATTTCCGGCGAAAATATGATGAATTGGCCAATTTTGGACAATAATAAATTGACCCCATAAAATGTAGAAATATGTATTTATGAATAGAAAGAAGATATTCCTCTATGTAAAAAAACATTGGAATGTGCAATAGTCATATTTTCATGTTTTGGTTAGCACATGTGCAATCGGGTTTGCACGCCAGTTGGGTGGGTTTTTTTATAGCTTTTTTTAGCTCCATTGACTTGGGGGGAATAGGTTATCAGCTTTTTGCAAGCGTCGGTTTGGCACGCGAGAGAAAACAGTTTACTTTCAACTTGTGATACAAGCACAACCTAACACGTGCAAAAAACGTACTTCTAGCGCAGTTAATGCACAAGCGCAAAGTTTTAAATAGCGCTCTTTAGAACACTAAAATAAATATTTGCACTAAAGATGATAGATAGATAGATAGATAGATAGATAGATAGATAGATAGATGATCTATAGATAGATACATAGATAGATAGAGATAGATAGATAGATAGATATATAGATAGATGATCTATAGATAGATAGATAGATAGATAGATAGATAGATAGATAGATAGATAGAAGATAGATAGATATCATTTTATATTATTTGAAACATAAGTACAATTGCAGTGCATTTGGCAAGCCTGGAATAGTTACAGCTGCAGCAGAGGGTCTGGGAATCAATATACAGTTACTATAAAGTACCTTTTCCCAATATCATTGTTATTCTTTAAAATCTTTTTTTTCATTGCAGTTTTACACTTGCTATCTGTCAGTTATCTCTCTTCTGCTAATGAGCTGCTCCTACTTTTATACTCTTTATCTTAATAGATCAGTAATAGGACAGCCTGCCACACAAAAAATGCAAACTGTAAAATTAATTTTTCCTTCCAAAAACTCAAAGCAACTGAATTGAATTCCCGGGTCCAGCTGTCACCCACCCACCAATCAGATGTCCCGGACTGTACACGAGAATATTCTTCTTGTTCCTCTTCAATCTGCTGTAGTGTTATCTCCAGAGCTCGGTTTCTCTTTTTTGCTTGGAATTGTATAATGAAAGGAGGTTTCAAAATAGCAGGTGGCCTCTTTTCGCATTATGAATTCAACCGAAGGCATCACAGCACTAGTGTGTAGGTGGCAATGTGGCATAGCCTTTTCAGAACCTGACATGCAACGCAATAAGGCACCCAGCTCACTGACAGATGCTTGATTTCATATAACTACAGGGGCTAGAATGTGATAGGTATATTATTAATAGTAGTAGCAGTAGGAGGTATACAGATTTATTTCAGAACATGTGCTTACTGTATGTCTACCACAAATCCTTTTACAGTGAGTAAACTTTAATAGACAATGAATAACCATTAATATTGGCAAATGTTTACCGTAAACAAAAAATGCTGCAACAATCTGCAAATAGAATATTCAAGGAGAAAGGCAATTGTTTTGTATAGGTGGAACATAAAAAGAATTTTAAGATACTGGGAAGAATGAACTGCACAGGAGAAATAAGCAGAACACTGTAAGTGGTGCCTTATTGCCATCCAAGATAATTGAGCCTTAGCAATCAGCATTCATCCATCAAGCTTTGTCACCCAGAATTCTCCATGGCAACCTGCTAAAGGATTATTTTTAAACATTTGACTGATTTGGACTTTTCATACTGTATGTCTCACAGACTCATATCCTTATTGCTAGTATTCATTCATCACAATATTGGAAAAATGTAAAACTGCGAATGAGGTAATAACCCATGTGTTACTAATTTTCACCCCTTTAACCACCCTTATCATGAACGTACTTAGCAGGGAAGCTGATTTGCTTAATTACATAGATTGATAGATGTAGAATCCTGTGAACAGAATTGGGAAACTTATTTTTAATTTAACTTTTGTCAATTACCAAGCAGTGCGGGGAATAGCATTGAAAACCTCTTAAATAATAACAAGGATAATATAGGAAAACACATAATAACAAAGTGATCATAACAAAGGGCTAAATTACAAGTGGAGCGCTAAATTATGAATAATAATCAGCATTACAAGTGGCAATTATTGCTTAGAAAATTAACCCGAGATTAGATATCTGGTTTATTTTCTAAAAGTGCCCCAAATGCCCTCAAAATAGAGGGCATTGTAGTTTTTTATTTAAACAAACAATCTAGATTTTTTTTTAATATAAAAAAAAACTGCACTATGCCGTTTTGGGGCTTTTAAGTTGGCAGGAGTAGGGTGTTCGGAGAAAAAACACTGAAAGTGCATTTACATTGCGGTCTATGGGAACTATGATTATATACATATATTTGTATGTGTTAATATGTGTATATACAAATATTAACACATACATATATATGAATATATTCATATACTTATATATTTAAAAATGCTGCCCATCACTGCACTACTTACCCCCTTTGCTGCGCGAGGAGCCTATGGAAGCGCACTCTCGTGAGCGCAATGCTTCCTCGCAATGTGAACGTGAACTCGCGTTCGCATTGCGATTAACTTGTTATACCAGTGCACATCATTGTGCGCTGGTATTACAAAGTGGAGCCATAATATTGCTTGCATGCAAGTGATATTTAGCACTCCATATGTAATCTGGCCTAAAGATTTTGAATGGTTATCTATTTAATTGGGGCAGATTTATCAAATTATTTGCACCGGGGTGTGTTTGTTGCAGTCTAGTCCAGAGGCCAGCAGGGTTTATCCCCTAGGACCGGTATTCACAAGGAGGTAGAGCTATTCGAGGAGTCTGGCGGTGTATATTCATGCTATAGAGAGATGGAGGTGGGGGGGGTTCAAGACGGTGTGTATACTATTGCATCATTGTTAGCATTAATAATGTGGACTAGCTTTGACTGCTATATAGGTGCCATCCTACCCTTTTGGCTGCCTTTTTCCGATTTATCCAAAGTCTGGCGGACAAGACGCTACATCGTATTATGTCTGCTCGTACATTAATAAATATACCCCATAAGGTTGATAAGTGACCACATTGTAAAGGCAAAATCATGTTTGAAATTCATTGAGCATCATCTTTGAGTGTATTGTTAGTTGGTGCTCCTTCTATTAACATCTATAGTTGCTTTAAGTGCCCAATATATGAACCTTGCACATGAACGAGAACTTATTGCTAAGTGGTTAAAACAATTTCAACTACAAGAACTTTAGAAACTTTAGAAACTTGAGTGAAAAATGGGAAATATAAATATTTCGAAGTCTAAACTATTCATATTTCTGTGTTGAATGTGAGCAGTGGAATCTCTTGAAAATAAATGTGGGCATGGGGCACTTCAATGAGGCCCACCAGTAATTTTTGCGCAGGGCCATGGTGACAGGGCAGGGGTGGGTGGGTTTAGGATGTGCTGTGGGTGGGACCAAGAATGTTGCAGGTGGAGCCAGTGGAACTAGAGGCGACTACCATTTGGAGGGTTGAATGGGGGAGCCATCCAATATGCTGTGGAATGAAGAGCTGACAGTGGACATTCAATTAGCATGATCAGGATTTTTCATTGGCGAATAATTAATAACGCTCTATTGCACCTGTAAGTATTTTGCCTGTTTTTTAAGTTTTCTTCTGTGCACATGTTAGCAGTTTCCCCTATTTTTATTTGTTTTTTTTGTAAGGTTTTGAAGGTGATGATGCTGTTGTCCTTCACAGTGGAAATTGGTTTATGCAGCAGTAAGTTAATGGTTGTAAAATAGAAAGATGCAGCTCTAAGGATTATTATGGAGCTGAACTCTCAAATCACATATATTTGACTTCCATAATTTATTGGCCTCTAGTTATCAAGCTGTCTACTTACTTGCATTAGCCGGCCCAATACGCACGCCTAAGCTCGCCTTACATCACCGACGCGGACCTGAATACGTTCGCCAAAGTTATCAAGAAAGTTGTCAAGAAGCCGCGCACCAAGTACGGAGCGATGAGCAGCGGACTGTTGTTAACTGACAGTCATCGATCTCGCTGCTCATCGGCTTCTTCGCAGCTTTCTTGCTAGCCTGTCACTAAGCACCCACACTAAACTATACAGTTTTACCCCCTAAACCACCGCTCCGGGAGCCCCCACACATAAATAAACTTATTACCCCCTAAACCGCCACTCCTGGACCCTGACGCAACTATAATACATATATTAACCCCTAAACCGCCGCTCCCGGACCCTGCCACAACTATAATAAAGTCATTAACCCCTAAGCTGCCACTCCCGGACCCAGCCGCAACTATAATAAATATATTAACCCCTAAGCCGCCGCTCCCGGACCCCGCCGCCACCAACATTATACATATTAACCCCTAATATGCCGCCCCCTATACCGCCGCCACCTTCATAAAGTTATTAACCCCTATCCTGCCGATCCTGGACCCCCTCCGCAAATAAATTGTTTAACCCCTAAACCGCTTCACCCGGAGCCCGCCACCACCTACATTACATTTATTAACCCCTATCCTACCCCCCTACACCGCCGCCACCTACATTACATTGATTAACCCCTAATCTACCTCCCTACACTGCCGCCACTATATTAGATTAATTAACTCCTAAACCTAAGTCTAACCCTAACACCCCCTAACTTAAATATTATTTACATTAATCTAAATAAATATTCATATAAGTAAATAAATTATTCCTATTTAAAACTAAATACTTACCTATAAAATAAACCCTAAGATAGCTATAATATAATTAATAATTACATTGTAGCTATTTTAGGGTTTATTTTTATTTTACAGGCAAGTTTGTATTTATTTTAACTAGGTACAATAGCTATTATAGCTATTAAATAGTTATTAACTATTTAATAGCTACCTAGCTAAAATAATTACAATTTTACCTGTAAACTAAATCCTAACCTAAGTTACAATTACACCTAACACTACACTATCATTAAATAAATTCAATTAATTAACTACAATTACCTAACATTAAATAAAATTAACTAAAAAATAACTAAAGTACAAAAAAAAAATCTAAATTACAGAAAAAAAAAGAAACTAATTACACCTAATCTAAGCCCCCTAATAAAATAAAAAAGCTCCCCAAAATAATAAAATTCCCTACCCTAAACTAAATTACAAATAGCCCTTAAAAGGGCCTTTTGCGGGGCATTGCCCCAAAGTAATCAGCTCTTTTACCTGTAAAACCGCTGCTCCCGGAACCCCACATCCTCCTCGGCCGATGGACTAACGACGAATGACGGTTCCTTTAAATGACGTCATCCAAGATGGCGTCCCTCGAATTATGATTGGCTGATAGGATTCTATCAGCCAAATGGAATTAAGGTAGGAAAAATCCGATTGGCTGATGTAATCAGCCAATCAGATTGAAGTTCAATCTGATTGGCTGATTGGATCATCCAATAGAATGCAACATCAATTCTATTGGCTGATCCAATCAGCCAATTGGATTGAACTTCAATTGGATTGGCTGATTAAATCAACCGATCGGATTTTTCCTACCTTAATTAGAATCCTATCAGCCAATCGGAATTAGAGGGACGCCATCTTGGATGAAGTCATTTAAAGGAACCGTCATTCGTCGTTAGTCCGTCAGCTGAGGAGGATGTTCCGCGCCGGAGGTCTTCAAAATGGAGCCGCGCATCGCTGTCAGGATGAAGATAGAAGATGCCGCTTGGATGAAGACTTCTGCTGGATGGAGGACCTCTTCTTCCCCGATCGGATGAAGACTTCTGCCCGGCTGGAGGACCACTTGTGCCCGCATCGGATGAAGAGTTCGGCCCGGTTGGGTGAAGACGGCTCAAGGTAGGGTGATCTTCAATGGGGTAGTGTTAGGTTTATTTAAGTGGGGATCGGGTGGGTTTTAGAGTAGGCGTGTGTGGGTGGTGGGTTGTAATGTTGGGGGGTATTGTATTTATTTTTTTTACAGGTAAAAGAGCTGAATACTTTGGGGCAATGCCCCACAAAAAGCACTTTTAAGGGCTCGTAAATGAGCTGGTTACTTTGGGGCAATGCCCCACAAAAGGCCCTTTTAAGGGCTATTTGTAATTTAGTTTAGGGTAGGGAATTTTATTATTTGGGGGGGGGGGCTTTTTATTTTATTAGGGGGCTTAGATTAGGTGTAATTAGTTTAAAATTCTTGTATTTTTTATTTTCTGTAATTTAGATTTTTTTTGTACTTTAGTTATTTTTAGTTAATTTTATTTAATGTTAGGTAATTGTAGTTAATTTATTTAATGATAGTGTAGTGTTAGGTGTAATTTTAACTTAGGTTAGGATTTATTTTACAGGTACATTTGTAGTTATTTTAGCTAGGTAGCTATTAAATAGTTAATAACTATTTAATAACTATTGTACCTAGTGAAAATAAATACAAACTTGCCTGTAAAATAAAAATAAACCTTAGCTAGCTACAATGTAACTATTAGTTATATTGTAGCTAGCTTAGGGTTTATTTTATAGGTAAGTATTTATTTTTAAATAGGATTAATTTATTTAATTATAGGAATATTTATTTAGATTAATTTAAATAATATTTAAGTTAGGGGGTGTTAGGGTTAGGGTTAGACTTAGGTTTTGGGGTTAATTCATTTAATATAGTGGCGGCGGTGTAGGGGGGCAGATTAGGTTTTAATCAATGTACTGTAGGTGGCGGTGGTGTAGGGGACGGCAGATTAGGGGTTAATAAGTATAATGTAGGTGGCGGTGTGGTCCGGGAGCGGCGGTTTAGGGTTTAATATATTTATTATAGTTGCGGCGGGGTCTGGGAGCGGCGGTTTAGGGGGTAATAAGTTTATTATAGTGGTGGCAGGGTCCGGGAGCAGCGGTTTAGGGGGTAATAAGTTTATTCAGGTGCGGCGGGTCCGGGAGCGGCAGTTTAGGGGGTAATAAGTATAAAGTAGGTGGCAGCAGTGTAGGGGGGGCAGATTAGGGGTGTTTATACTCGGGGTACATGTTAGGGTGTTAGGTGCAGACACTTCCCATAGAAATAAATGGGATATCGGGCAGCAGCGAACATGAGCTCTCGCTGCTGTCAGACTCCCATTAAATCCTATGGGATCCGCCGCCTCCAGGGCGGCGGATTGAAAACCAGGTAAGCTGGCCCGGAATAGTGGCGAGCGTACCTGGTAGGTATTTGATAACTACCAAAAGTAGTCAGATTTTGCCGAACTTGCGTTCGGAACATCTGGAGTGATGTAACCATCAATCTGTGTCAGACTGAGTCCGGAGGATCGTATGTTACGTCACTAGATTCTACTTTTGCCGGGCTGTAGGGCTTGATAACTACGGCAAATCAGCCTTGCCACAACTACGATGCGGAATTCCAAGGTATTTGCGGTTGACGGCTTGATAACTAGAGGCCATTGGTTTCACATGCTGGTTTTATTGAATCTTTGCCATTAACAAAAATGTTATTTGGATGGATGCCCTGAAATATTTCAGTATTTGGGTAATTTTCCCATAATTTCCTGTCTTCCTATTTCTGTTTGTGAATGCAATGTTCTTTATCACACAACACTTGCAATTTAGGAACTTTTCTTATGGAATCTTTTGGCAGATTTATAACTATGACACTATACAATGTTTTTTTTTTTTAGAAATACTTTGAAATATTGTCATGGAAATTTGACAGAATATAAAAAATGTACTTGTTTTAATGATTAATGCTTTGTGGGTTGTTCATTAGTATGAGCTAGTGTTAGTCAAGCATTGAGGACAGTTGTTTGAATGATCCTTTCTGTGTAACAATATACTTCCTGAGAGTACTGTTATTGGCCAGCCAAAATCCAACTATTATGAGAAAAATTGTAGTGATGTGAAGAAAACATATACATATGAAAAAAACATTTGTGGTCATAAATGAAATGGACTGCACTCTCAACTCGGACTGTGTACACATCCTATAACCTTGCAAACCTCACAGGCCAGGGTGCTCAACAGCACTCACAGACAGCTGCACAGCTTTTAATGACTCATTAAACCTCAGGCCAGCCTGGGTGCAAAGCCCATAGGGAAAATTAAAAAACAAAATTATTAGCACAACACAGAGAAAGTCTGGCACTCTCTTTTAAGCACACAGTTAGATTAAGGGCAAAATGGAAGAGTTAGTTACAGCATTTGGACAAATGGTGATAAGCCCAGTACCATATCAAGGTCTCTTCCTCCCTGGGACACTAACAAAATGCATGCCTTCAACCAAACACACTGAGATACAAATACTGGTGACATAAACACTTTGGCCTCTAGTTATCAAGCCGTCAACCACAAATACGCTGGAATTCTGCAGCGTATTTGTGGCGAGGCTGATTCGCCTTAGTGCCTGGCAAAAGTAGAATATAGTGACGTAAGCCTCGATCCACCGGACTCAGTCCAACACAGATCGATGCTTAAGTCACTCCAGATGTTCTGAACGCAAGTTCGGGCACAATCTGACTACTTTTGGTAGTTATCAAACTACTACCAGGTACGCTCGCCACTATTCCGGGCCAGCGTACCTGGATTTCAATCCTCCGCCCTGGAGGCGGCGGATCCCATAGGAATCAAGGGGAGTCTGACCATAGTGAAAGCTCATGTTCGCTGCTGCCAAATATCCCATTGATTTCTATGGGAGATGTCTGCACCTAACACCCTAACATGTACCCCGAGTCTAAACACCCCTAATCTGCCCCCCCCCTACACCGCCGCAACTAAATAAAGTTATTACCCCCTAAACCGCCGCTCCCGGAGCCAACCGCAACTATAATAAATATGTTAACCCCTAAACCGCCGCTCCCGGACCCCGCCGCCACCTACATAATACCTATTAACCCCTATCCTGCCACCCCTATACTGCCGCCGCCTATAATACATTAATTAACCCCTATCCTGCCCCCCACACTGCCGCCACTATAATAAAATTATTAACCCTTAAACCTAAGTCTAACACTAACCCTAACACCGCTAACTTAAATATTAATTAAATAAATCTAAATAATAGTACTCTTATTAACTAAATTAATCCTATTTAAAACTAAATACTTACCTATAAAATAAACCCTAATATAGCTACAATATAACTAATAGTTACATTGTAGCTATTTTAGGATTTATTTTTATTTTACAAGCAACTTTGTATATATTTTAACTAGGTACAATAGCTATTAAATAGTTATTAACTATTTAATAGCTACTTAGTTAAAATAATTACAAAATTACCTGTAAAATAAATCCTAACCTAAGTTACAATTAAACCTAACACTACACTATCATTAAATTAATTTAATAAATTATCTACCAATACCTACAATTAAATACAATTAAATAAACTAAACTAAATTACAAAAACAAACAAACACTAAATTACAGAAAATAAAAAAATATTACAAGAATTTTAAACTAATTACACCTAATCTAAGCCCCCTAATAAAATAATAAAGACCCCCAAAATAATAAAAGTCCCTACCCTATTCTACATTAAAAAGTAATCAGCTCTTTTACCAGCCCTTAAAAGGGCTTTTTGCGGGGCATGCCCCAAAGTAATCCGCTCTTTTGCCTGTAAAAAAAAAATACAATCCCCCCAACATTAAAACCCACCACCCACATACCACTACTCTAACCCACCCAAACCCCCCTTAAATAAACCTAACACTACCCCACTGAAGATCTCCCTACCTTGAGTCGTCTTCACCCAGCCGGGCCGAAGTCTTCATCTGATGGGGCAGAAGAGGACATCCAGACCTGCAGAAGTCTTCATCCTATGCGGGCAGAAGAGGACCTCCAGACCGGCAGACATCTTCATCCAAGCGACATCTTCTATCTTCATCCATCCAACGAGGAGCGGCTCCATCTTCAAGACCTCCGGCGCGGAACATCCTTCTTCACCGACGACTACCCGAGGAATGAAGGTTCCTTTAAGTGACGTCATCCAAGATGGCGTCCCTCGAATTCCAATTGGCTGATAGGATTCTATCAGCCAATCGGAATTAAGGTAGGAAAAATCTAATTGGCTGATGCAATCAGCCAATCAGATTGAAGTTCAATCCGATTAGCTGATCCAATGAGCCAATCGGATTGAACTTCAATCTGATTGGCTTTTAGCATCAGCCAATCAGATTTTTCCTACCTTAATTCCGATTGGCTGATAGAATCCTATCAGCCAATCGGAATATGAGGGATGCCATCTTGGATGACGTCACTTAAAGGAACCTTCATTTGTCGGGTAGTCGTCGTGAAGAAGGATGTTCCGCGCCGGAGGTCTTGAAGATGGAGCCGCTCCTCGTCGGATGGATGAAGATAGAATATGCCGCTTGGATAAAGATGTCTGCCGGTCCGGATGCCCTCTTCTGACTGGATAGGATGAAGACTTCTGCAGGTCTGTATGTCCTCTTCTGCCCCATCGGATGAAGACTTCGGCCCGGCTGGGTGAAGACGACTCAAGGTAGGGAGATCTTCAGGGGGGTAGTGTTAGGTTTATTTAAGGGGGGTTTGGGTGGGTTAGAGTAGGGGTATGTGGGTGGTGGGTTTTAATGTTGGGGGGTTGTATTTTTTTTTACAGGCAAAAGAGCTGATTACTTTGGGGCATGCCCCGCGAAAAGCCCTTTTAAGGGCTGGTAAAAGAGCTGATTACTTTTTAATATAGAATAGGGTAGGGACTTTTATTATTTAGTTTTTTTTATTTTATTAGGGGACTTAGATTAGGTGTAATTAGTTGTAATATTTTTTTATTTTCTGTAATTTAGTGTTTGTTTGTTTTTGTAATTTAGTTTAGTTTATTTAATTGTATTTAATTGTAGGTATTGGTAGATAATTTATTAAATTAATTTAATGATAGTGTAGTGTTAGGTTTAATTGTAACTTAGGTTAGGATTTATTTTACAGGCAATTTTTTTAATTATTTTAACGAGGTAGCTATTAAATAGTTAATGACTAAGTTAGGGGGTGTTAGGGTTAGTGTTAGACTTAGGTTTAGGGGTTAATAATTTTATTATAGGTGGCGGCGGTATGGGGGGGGGCAGGATAGGGGTTAATAGGTATTATGTAGGTGGCGGCTGGGTCCGGGAGCTGCGGTTTAGGGGTTAACATATTTATTATAGTTGCGGCAGGGTCTGGGAGCGGCGATTTAGGGGTTAATATATATATTATAGTTGCGGCTGGGTCTAGGAGCAGCGGTTTAGGGGGTAATAACTTTATTTAGTTGTGGGGGGCTCCGGGGGCGCCGGTATAGGGGGTAGAACAGTATAGTATAGTGTGAGTGCTTAGTGACAAGGGTATCAATAAAGCTGTAAAAAAGCCGAAGAGCAGCAAGATTGATGATTGATAACTATCACAGTCCGCTGCTTATCGCCCCGTATTTGGTGCGCGGCTTTTTGACAGATTTATTGATAACTTTGGTGAGCGTATTCAGGTCTGCGGAGGCGATGTGAGGCGAGCTTAGACGAGCGTATTGGGGCCGGCGAAGGCAGGTACGTACGGAGCTTCACTAGAGGCCTTTGTATTTTCCCTAGACACAAAAAAAAAATCACAGAAATGGACTGCACTCTCAAACCAGACTGTATACATATATACACTGTATATAAGTACACAATGGGGCCTATCTATCAAGCTCCGAATGGAGCTTGAGACCCCGTGTTTCTGGCGAGCCTGCAGGCTTGCCAGAAACAGCAGTTATGAAGCAGCGGTCTAAAGACCGCTGCTCCACAACCTGTCCGTCTGCTCTGAGCAGGCGGACAGACATCTCCGGAATTCAACCCGATCGAGTATGATCGGGTTGATTGACACCCCCTGCTGGTGGCTGATTGGCCACCAGTCTGCAGGGGGCAGCATTGCGCCAGCAGCTCACAAGAGCTGCTGGTGCAATGCTGAATATGGAGAGTGTATTGCTCTCTGCATTCAGCGATGTCTGTCGGACCCAATCCGCACGGTCGGATCAGATCCGACAGACATTTGATAAATAGGCCTCATTGTCTAGACACTCAGTAACATAATGGCATTGTTAACAATAATAGTGTAAGGCACAATTGTGCCTGGAGCACACTAAGGGTTAACTTACCTTCTAGAATCTGAAGCTTCTATGTGTTTTGCAATTTTGTTGCAACTGTTGGGGTGTAGAGATATCTAACCTTAATAAGGTCCATCTTCTCCCTCTTTCGTCTCCTGGAAAGCAGGTAAACAATGTCTGCTTCTGGTTGCTGTGATGGATTATTTAAAGAGGCACTTTGTTCCTCCTAAATGCCTTTGTAATGACTTTCCAGTCCCATGGCTAATATCCCCTGAAAAAAAGGGACTGTTAGTGGGGATTGAGATGAGGGCATTTCCCTACCCCTGTACCTCCTTCCCACCTTTCCCAGGGCTGTCTACTTCTTCCCTTGGTCCTCTTCTACAAATGTGTTGTGGTCACATTAGGTTATGAAACCTACTTTGGGACTAGTTGGTCAGACCACTGCAGCAAGCAATGGGACTGGGCCGATTTACAATTTCAGTATTTAGTCTGCAGCTCCCCTAGGGCCTGTGACTCCCTTCCCTCCAACCCTTCCCTTACCTGGTCTTTCCCATGAGGCTCTGATGGTGGTTTTGGCATTGGTGTAGGCTTCTGCTTCAGTGGTGTCTGGTGCTACCCCCTCAACAGTGGCAGTGGGTGGTCCTAGCCTTCCCCTTCCATCCTCAGAAGCATTCACCAATGTGGCGAGTACAGGTTCTCATCTGGTGGCAGCAGGCAAACTTTAATGATGTTCTTCTGTGGAGGGTCCATCCAGTTTCTAATCAGACACTTCACTTATTTACTGACTCAGTGGCTGCATGTGGTCATAGGGCCTGTCTAGAAGGAACTTAGGTGTGAGGCCTTGGCCTTCCTCTTAAGTGTCTTGGCTTCCCAAGAACCTCACTACTGTTTTTCCAGTAGTGGCTGTGAAATAGTGGGGAAGTAGGCTGATGGACCATATGGTGGATTTCTTGTCAGATAATCAGAGTGTAGTGTATGCTATTAACATGTTGCCCACTTATTCATTAGTGGTAGTTTTTTATTTGTATTGACTGCTTTTGGCACTGCCTGCAGGATAATATTAACTTTGTGGTGCACCAAATCCCTGGGGTTAATGTGGGTGCGTCACATGCCTGAGTTTAATAATCTGATTGCAGATGCATTATCTCAATTTGAATGGGACAAGATTTAGGTGGTTGGTGCCTGGGCAAATATAGAAGGTCTTAATTATCTTCCCTTTATTTTTTTCAGGTGGCCGAAGAGTGGTGAGTATTGTTTCCCTTAGTCACTGGAACCAGCATCATGGCTGGCTTATGTTCGAAATTGATCTGAGTGGCAAAATTTCTGTATTGGTAATAGTGTTTCATTACCTGAGGGCTCTCAAGTACTCCTATTTGAATGGTTGTCATGTATGCATGACACTGATGTTCAAAAAGGGGCAGAACAGGACTGGTTAGTGGCATTATCATTTTTCAGCAAACTGTTTGGTTTTCCTGACCACTCTGGTTCTTTCATTCCAGGCAGTTATTTAGGGGTTAGGGGCAGGATGGAAGATAGGACCACAGATAGAGTGTTGAATAGAGCTCAACATTTGCAGAGTTTGCAGGGAGTTTTGGTTGATTTGTCTGTTTCTGATTATGAGTTGTGGCTGTTCTAAGTGGCATTTGCATTAGCCTTTTTTGGGCCCTTTTGGGTGCTTAAAATAGACAATGGGACCCTATTGTTGTTTGTTCCATGTCTAAGAATGAACAAGAAGGGAAGGGGTGTGTGGCTGTCTTTCAAACGCAAGCAGTCAGCAGTGTTGTCCGGGTGGTCCTTGTGGATAGTTTACCTAAGGCTACAGGCCACCAGGGTCTGAGCAGCTGTTACTGCATGTGGATTTGCTCTAATTTATCAAGGTTTCAGTTCATGAGCGATCTGCGTTGGTCAGCTCAGAATGCAAATCTTTAACCTAATTTACATTGAGCTCCACATTCAATTCTGGATAGGGACTTCTAACGAGTGGGGCAGCTTTGTGAATGCCAGCTGATGGCATCCAGTGTTTTGGATGACGTAAGTATCAGAGGTTATGCTGTATGTGCATCCAGAGGAATAGGGTCACAGCAGCCTTGGGGATTGTTGAACAAGTTGAAGTGTTGTCAGTATTGTAGCAGAGGTAGTTGTATTTAAGTTTGTTTAGTTTTAGTTTTGTTTTGTAGGGGTTTCCTGTGTCCCTGTTAGTATGAGTATGGATCATCAGACATTCACCATGTCCATTGGATAGCAATCAAGCATTATTCATCAGGATGTATGTTTTTGATTATGTTGGTTAGGGGGATGCTTTGGCACGAGTTGCCAGATGTGATGGTAGAAGCATTTTGCAGATGGAGCAGTCCTTAAATCATTGTCCTTCATTTGGTAGAAAAATGGTGTGGCTCTATTCCTGTGCTTCATCTGGTTACAATTATGAACGGCTGGTTTGTGATTGATATGGTGTATTTTAAGGTGTGAAGGTGGTTTTGTTGAGCATAGTTTCAAGGCTTGTTGGAGACATTTATCTGTACAAAGATTAAGCTATAGCTCAGGAATCTGGGGGGTTTGTATCCAGGCACCAAAACATTTGTGATGATAGAAAAGTCTGCCAGATGAAGGCTTGGACCTATTTTTTTTTAAAAATTTAAAAGTGGCTCTTAGGCACCAGATTTCCTAATTTGGGTTCCCTTTTGTTTTGGTAGTCCCAACCTTACTTTAAGTAATAATTAATGCTCTTGTGCAAGGTTGCAGTCCAATTTGAAGATCAAGACTGTATGAGTGTGGTTGGAGG
Organism: Bombina bombina; assembly: GCF_027579735.1. Classification (NCBI taxonomy): domain Eukaryota; kingdom Metazoa; phylum Chordata; class Amphibia; order Anura; family Bombinatoridae; genus Bombina; species Bombina bombina. The sequence continues at coordinate 999,015,451 of NC_069504.1, read as the reverse complement.
AGGCATGAAAATGCCTTTGTGGGCGTTGCTTATGTGAAAATTGTTAGAATAATGATTGTACCCCTTATGATAGTTGTAAAGCACTATTGTGCCTGGAGCACCCTAAGGGCTAACCTTCCTTTTTAGAATGTGAAGCTTCTGTGTCTTTGGCAACTTTAGTACAACTGTTTGGGGTGGGGAGTTAGCTTAGCTATATAAGATGTGTCTTCCTTTTCTTCTTTCCTTTTTCAACTCCTGTACTGCTTGGAATTTTTTTTTCCTCCTTGCTCCCCCCCTCCTTTTGTTTCATTTTCATGGTTTGTGTTTTTTCTTGCAGGTCTTGTGGTGCGGCACTGAGTGTCGGCTTCCATCTAGGGTATCTCAGATTGCTTTGGCAAGGAGCATAGTTAATCTAGCTAGCTTTTTTTTTTTAAGTCCAAAGCAGTAATATTTTGGCTCCACCTTGGACTGCATGTTGTTATGTCTCGTACTGATATGGCCTTTAAGGTTTGGAGTCTTGTTACCTATAGCACGGTAGGGTTGCTGCCCAATTTTATATGAGCAGGACTGTATGAGTGTGGTTGGGCTTATTGGAGAGGCATGATGCTGCAGATCAGAGACTGGAGAGCCTCTCCCTATGGATCTTCTGGCCAGCCATACATTGTCTCAACTTTTTGATGGTTGGAGGTTCGGCAGAAGCTCCAAATTAAGGTCCGATTCGGGGCCGCTCACCTATGTGTGTTTGGGGGTTATAGTTTTAGGGAACTCAGTTTGACTTAACCTTTTGAATATTACATAAATAAAGTTTAGAAATGTTATGGTGCATGGCTCAATATTTATATGATTGTAAACATTCAGGGCTTTAAGAGAAATAGAGGAATAAAAATGGGAGCATTCATATTCTTGGGGGGTGTTACAAAGGGGGAACATTTTAGAAATGGTGGTTTTAACCCTTATAGTGTGGATAAGCTCAACCCCTTTAAAAAATGTGTGATAGTAGAGGGTGGAAGAATGATTAGCTCAATTACTTTTTATTTCATACCAGTTTTATATGGAGAACAAATACTTAATAGAGAAGGAAATACTTTACATGTAAACTTCACGTTTTCCTCCTATAACAGTAGTAACAAGTAAAGTTTTTATATCACTTCCCACATGGGATACATAGGTTAGAGAGGTTTCTAACCATGTACCTTTAAAAGCAGATCTACCCTGACTGTACTTTTTAATGACACTGGACAATTTCTGCACATTTATATTGCTCTTTACAAAGAGATTCACAAATATATTAACATTTTGCATCATAAATTGTGAGATATTGACTTGAGTTACAGTAAATATTGATCATGCTACAATTAAAGTTACACAAATCTCCCCAATGAACTGAAACCATAAAACTGCAACGCAAATACATATGAGAGTTAATGCTTCATTAAATTTTGCTTCATCTTTCCTTATACTATACTGAGACCCTATAAATATGTGACTTCATCTTGACAATTCAGACTATGCTTATATCTCAAATCTATGTACAGGGGTATTTGACAGGAAGTATTTAATAGCTGCAGTTTTAAACTCAGGGATGTGAGATACTAATGTTGTCAGAGCAAGTGAGAGAAGCCACTTTGGCCTCTGTAGACTGATTTGATTCTTGGGTTTGCTACTGATAAGTAAAATTAAATTGAAAGGCTATAAATTTATAGTATAGTAGTGTTATAGAGTTTATGTTGTAGTATAAATGGAGACATTGCTTTTTCCGTTCTGTAGAAGAGAAAACTGATAATGAGTATAATAGCAAAATGATCTGTTCTAGAACAGTGATGGCGGAAATTTCTAACACATGGGGGCACTAATCAATTTTTTAGAAGCCTAAAGGGATACATTTATATTAATCACTGTTAAACACGCAGGGCTACATTATAGTGGAGCGCAATATCACACTTTACGTAAGCACAAGGTTTAATGCTCCACCCAGTAATACCAGCACATGTAAATGTGTGCTGGTATAACAAGTGCGCGCATTGCGAATGTTATCTCGTGTTCGCATTGCCTGAGCTCACTTCATAGCTTCAATGAGAGCCTCGTTTTCATGCCGATAGACATGGCAAACACCATTTCAGGGGTTTAAAAGTATTAAGAAGGGCATTTTCTACCACATCCCTTTGTCCTCCAGTCCTCAGTTTCCATTAAAGGGGAACTTTCTATGATATCATAGTAAAAAAAAAGAAAGGCAGTAATGCTCCTTTCACCATAAATATATTAAATCAACGATAATAGTGCAACTTATAAAAATAGCATATATTACACATAGAAGAGAGAGTAGGTCCCACAGAATAAGTGGATCTAAAACATTAAAAATTATCTATTTAACCAGTTATAGTCCTTAGCCGTATTTGGGAGTCAGTGATTAAAGGGTCTAACGCTCACTTTTCAGCCGCGACTTTTCCATACCGCAGATCCCCTTACGTCAATTGCGTATCCAATCTTTTCAATGGGATCTACCTAACGCCGGTATTTAGAGTCGTTTCTGAAGTGAGCGTTAGAGCTCTAACGACAAAACTCCAGCCGCAGGAAAAAAGCAGGAGTTAAGAGCTTTCTGGGCTAACCGCCTGGTTTATAAAGCTCTTAACTACTGTACCCTAAAGTACACTAACACCCATAAACTACCTATGTACCCCTAAACTGAGGTCCCCCCACATCGCCGCCACTCGATTAAATTTTTTTAACCCCTAATCTGCCGACCGCCACCTACGTTATACTTATGGACCCCTAATCTTGCTGCCCCTAACACCGCCGACCCCTGTATTATATTTATTAACCCCTAACCTGCCCCCACAACGTCGCCGACACTGCCTACACTTATTAACCCCTAATCTGCCGAGCGGGACCTGAGCGCTACTATAATAAAGTTATTAAACCCCTAATCCGCCTCACTAACCCTATCATAATAGAATTAACCCCTAATCTGCCTCCCTAACATCGCCGACACCTAACTTCAATTATTAACCCCTATCTGACGACCGGAGCTCACCGCTATTCTAATAAATGTATTAACCCCTAAAGCTAAGTTCTAACCCTAACACTAACACCCCCCTAAATAAATATAATTTTAATCTAACGAAATTAATTAACTCTTATTAAATAAATTATTCCTATTTAAAGCTAAATACTTACCTGTAAAAAAAAATCCTAATATAGCTACAAAATAAATTTATAATTACATTGTAGCTATTTTAGGATTAATATTTATTTTACAGGCAACTTGGTAATTATTTTAACTAGGTACAATAGCTATTAAATAGTTAAGAACTATTTAATAGTTACCTAGTTAAAATAATAACAAAATTACCTGTAAAATAAGTCCTAACCTAAGTTATAATTAAACCTAACACTACCCTTCAATAAATTAATTTAAATAAAATACCTACAATTACCTACAATAAAACCTAACACTACACTATCAATAAATAAATTAAATACAATTTGTACAAATAACTACAATTACATAAACTAACTAAAGTACAAAAAATAAAAAAGAACTAAGTTACAAAAAATAAAAAAATATTTACAAACATAAGAAAAATATTACAACAATTTTAAACTAATTACACCTACTCTAAGCCCCCTAATAAAATAACAAAGACCCCCAAAATAAAAAAATGCCCTACCCTATTCTAAATTAATAAATTTAAAAGCTCTTTTACCTTACCAGCCCTGAACAGGGGCCCTTTGCGGGGCATGCACCAAGAAAATCAGCTCTTTTGCCTGTAAAAAAAAACATACAATACCCCCCCCAACATTACAACCCACCACCCACATACCCCTAATCTAACCCAAACCCCCCTTAAATAAACCTAACACTAAGCCCCCTGAAGATCTTCCTACCTTGTCTTCACCTCACCGGGTATCACCGATCGGTCCTGGCTCCGATATCTTCATCCAACCCAATCGGGGGCTAGACATCCACTGAAGAAGTCCAGAAGAGGGTCCAAAGTCTTCCTCCTATCCGGCAAGAAGAGGACATCCGGACCGGCAAACATCTTCATCCAAGCGGCATCTTCGATCTTCTTCCATCTGGTGCGGAGCGGGTCCATGTTGAAGCAGCCGACGCGGATCCATCCTCTTCTTCCGGCGTCTCCCGACGAATGACGGTTCCTTTAAGGGACGTCATCCAAGATGGCGTCCCTCGAATTCCGATTGGCTGATAGGATTCTATCAGCCAATCGGAATTAAGGTAGGAATATTCTGATTGGCTGATGGAATCAGCCAATCAGAATCAAGTTCAATCCGATTGGCTGATCCAATCAGCCAATCAGATTGAGCTCGCATTCTATTGGCTGATCGGAACAGCCAATAGAATGCGAGCTCAATCTGATTGGCTGATTGGATCAGCCAATCGGATTGAACTTGATTCTGATTGGCTGATTCCATCAGCCAATCAGAATATTCCTACCTTAATTCCGATTGGCTGATAGAATCCTATCAGCCAATCGGAATTTCGAGGGACGCCATCTTGGATGACGTCCCTTAAAGGAACCGTCATTCATCGGGAGACGCCGGAAGAAGAGGATGGATCCGCGTTGGCTGCTTCAACATGGACCCGCTCCGCACCAGATGGAAGAAGATCGAAGATGCCGCTTGGATGAAGATGTTTGCCGGTCCGGATGTCCTCTTCTTGCCGGATAGGAGGAAGACTTTGGACCCTCTTCTGGACTTCTTCAGTGGATGTCTAGCCCCCGCTTGGGTTGGATGAAGATATCGGAGCCAGGAACGATCGGTGATACCCGGTGAGGTGAAGACAAGGTAGGAAGATCTTCAGGGGCTTAGTGTTAGGTTTATTTAAGGGGGTTTGGGTTAGATTAGGGGTATGTGGGTGGTGGGTTGTAATGTTGGGGGGGGGTATTGTATGTTTTTTTTTACAGGCAAAAGAGCTGATTTTCTTGGGGCATTGCCCCGCAAAGGGCCCTGTTCAGGGCTGGTAAGGTAAAAGAGCTTTTAAATTTATTAATTTAGAATAGGGTAGGGCATTTTTTTATTTTGGGGGTCTTTGTTATTTTATTAGGGGGCTTAGAGTAGGTGTAATTAGTTTAAAATTGTTGTAATATTTTTCTTATGTTTGTAAATATTTTTTTATTTTTTTGTAACTTAGTTCTTTTTTATTTTTTGTACTTTAGTTAGTTTATGTAATTGTAGTTATTTGTACAAATTGTATTTAATTTATTTATTGATAGTGTAGTGTTAGGTTTTATTGTAGGTAATTGTAGGTATTTTATTTAATTAATTTATTGATAGGGTAGTGTTAGGTTTAATTATAACTTAGGTTAGGACTTATTTTACAGGTAATTTTGTTATTATTTTAACTAGGTAACTATTAAATAGTTCTTAACTATTTAATAGCTATTGTACCTAGTTAAAATAATTACCAAGTTGCCTGTAAAATAAATATTAATCCTAAAATAGCTACAATGTAATTATAATTTATATTGTAGCTATATTAGGATTTTTTTTACAGGTAAGTATTTAGCTTTAAATAGGAATAATTTATTTAATAAGAGTTAATTAATTTCGTTAGATTAAAATTATATTTAATTTAGGGGGGTGTTAGTGTTAGGGTTAGATTTAGCTTTAGGGGTTAATCCATTTATTATAGTAGCAGTGAGCTCTGGTCGTCAGATTAGGAGTTAATAATTGAAGTTAGGTGTCGGCGATGTTAGGGAGGGCAGATTAGGGGTTAATACTATTTATGATAGGGTTTAGTGAGGCGGATTAGGGGTTAATAACTTTATTATAGTAGCGCTCAGGTCCGCTCGGCAGATTAGGGGTTAATAAGTGTAGGCAGGTGTCGGCGACGTTGAGGGGGGCAGATTAGGGGTTAATAAATATAATATAGGGGTCAGCGGTGTTAGGGGCAGCAGATTAGGGGTACATAAGGATAACGTAGGTGGCGGCGCTTTGCGGTCGGCAGATTAGGGGTTAATTATTGTAAGTAGCTGGCGGCGACGTTGTGGGTGGCAGGTTAGGGGTTAATAAATATAATATAGGGGTCGGCGGTGTTAGGGGCAGCAGATTAGGGGTACATAGGTATAATGTAGGTAGCGGCGGTTTACGGAGCGGAAGATTAGGGGTTAATAATATAATGCAGGGGTCAGCGATAGCGGGGGCGGCAGATTAGGGGTTAATAAGTGTAAGGGTAGGGGTGTTTAGACTAGGGGTACATGTTAGAGTGTTAGGTGCAGACGTAGGAAGTGTTTCCCCATAGGAAACAATGGGGCTGCGTTAGGAGCTGAACGCGGCTTTTTTGCAGGTGTTAGGTTTTTTTTCAGCTCAAACAACCCCATTGTTTCCTATGGGAGAATCGTGCACGAGCACGTTTTTGAGGCTGGCCGCGTCCGTAAGCAACTCTGGTATCGAGAGTTGCATTTGCGGTAAAAATGCTCTATGCTCCTTTTTTGGAGCCTAACGCAGCATTTTTTTGAACTCTCGATACCAGAGTTAATTTTATGGTGCGGCGAGAAAAAAGCCCGCGTAGCGTTAACAGCCCATCTACCGCCAAACTCCAAATCTAGGCCCTAGACTTTAAGATCTCACTTATTCTGTGAATTTCTATGTTATCCCTTGTTAAAGAGTTCTGTACAGGAGGATAGCGACTAATCACTTAAAGGGACATGCCACCCCACATTTTTTCTTTTATGATTTAGAAAGAGAATGCAATTTTAAACATCTTTCTAATTTACTTATATTATCTAATTTGTTTTATTCTCTTGATAATCTTTGATGAAAAGCATATCTAGATATGCTCACTGGCTGCTGATTGGTTCTGCACATAGAAGCCTCATGTGATTGGCTCACCATGTGCATTGCTTTTTCTTCAACTAAGGATATCTAGAAAATGAAGCAAAATAAATAATGGAAGTAAATTGTAATGTTGTTTTAATTTCAATTCTCTATTTGAATCATGAAAGAAAGATTTGGAGTTTAGTGGCCCTTTAACTTCTGTAGCTGTAGCCAGCAGTTTAAGGTCCATTTCATTGTGTTCATTTTAATACCTTTGCTGTGGCCAGTTAGTAACATATATAAATAATCACCTATACTGATCAAGCAGTCTATGATTAATATAATGCTGGGTCAGTTTTCTGATGTCTGATGCATGCACTTTTATTTAATTGTCCCTTTAATTAGCTTCTTCAACATAGTAAATTAACCCACTTGTAGTTAGCTATGATATGAATATTTATGAATAATAGAAAAACTAAGATGCTTTGTTTTTGTGCATCTTTTGATTTTTTTTTTCATATGTAAGATGCAGTATTATAGAAACCCCAAAAATATTGAAAAACTATTTTTAAATAAAAGTAAGTGCACAGAATGTATGCTGATTTTAAGACATCTATGCTGGCCTACTGCACATGTAACTCAGTTACAAAAAAAAACATGTTTACTAGTTATAAAGATAAACAAAAACATTAATCATGGGGCAAATAAGAAAGAAGACTGATAGAGTACAAAAAGGAAAATAAAGTCATTATGTGTTTACAGCTGTAGTAAAATTTGCTTTTTTGCCGTAGGCTTTGCGCTGATATTTTTAGAGTTGAGAAGTGTCAAAGTGGGTACAAGTAATTACTGAATGTAGCACAAATCTCATATTTTATCCAAGTTTCACCAAGCAACACTGAAATTCTGCTACCCACAAACTATAATGAGCTTTTGTGAACTTAAAAAAACATATGTTCGAAAATCTAAACTCCAGAATTTCCAACTGATAATGTATTTTCTATTACACACTGTAGGAGAGTGCTGTAAATCATGGTGCATTTGAGAAGAGGTTGAGGTGAGTCTCTAGTGAAGCTGATTATTTGCCTTCCCTGCTGCTCTCTAGAGACAAGTAGACAATATTTCATCAATCCCAGAAGTCTCCTTCACATTCATTGCGTTAGGAAATGTAGCCAGTTACAGATGGTAATTTAATGGCGCATTAAGAACAAGTCTTAAGTGCATCATATTGCAAAATCAATTCTTCCCAATATGTCTACTAGTAAGTAGAAAAGCAGAGCATTCAAGATGATCTAAAAAAGCACCCTAGACATACTTATCTTGTGTCACCTTATTTTAAATAGACCACTTGTATCATGGTGGGAAAAACAGACGTGTTATTTCACATAATTATAACACCCTGCCATATGGGAGGCATTTAATGTAATCATCAAACATTAGGCTGATTTTATTGGTCTAACACTACAAACAAATAAAGTTTTTTTTATCATTTAAGATATCTTCAGGGATGGGTGGCTTGCACCTTAAGATATGTTGAAAGTGGGTAGATTTTTAATGTTTTTTTAATCCTTTAGATTCTTAAAATTTCTATTGTGAAGAGGAATCTTCTACTCTCCTGCAGTAAAAACATTTTTCTTCAACTTTGGTAGGAAAAAAATTTCATCCATTAAATGGCATAATGCTTAGTGCATTGTGGCTCTACACACATAATTCAGAACAAAGTTATCAGCTTTTCCAAATATCACAGAGATGGCTGAGTTGACAAAAAAAGGTCATGAGTGTTGGCTGAGATGTGGTACATACAGATACCTTATTGGAAAAGCTACCAAATGTGACATCTCAAACACAAATAAAACTCTACAACTGTCAGTGTAGATAATGTGTTAAACTTACCAACAGCTCTCAGGGGCTAAACGCTATGATTTATCAGCCCATTCACCTTCACAAGCCCTTGTTTAATGTGTTTTATAATATGTTAAGACAGAACAGCTGTGGTACAAGAAAAAGCTTGTGTCTGGCTAAAGGCTGCATTGACACAGGACAAGTTAATAAGCTTGTCACCAAAAAACCTCCTTGAATTTACGTACGAGATGAATCTAGGCAGGTTTGCTCATTCCGATGACTTTATTATTGGATATTATAACAAGATGTGCAGAAGCAAATGTTGTAGTGTGACCCTGATGAATAAATGTACAATTAATATAAAATAAATATACATGTAGACCGTATCAACTATATTATTTTATTTTGATTATTTACCCTATAATAATGGCAACCCCAAATTCCAATCAAAATTCCCATTAAAATAAAATGATGTTGTGAATGTTGTCTTGCTTTGTAAAGCTATTTCAATTCACTAGAATGCCACTATTACATTAAATCCAAAAAACTAGTCAACCTGTTAACTGAGGGACAACAAATGAACATATGATTTAAAGATGTTTTTTTATTAACTCACCCTGAACATTTAATAATTACAGATGAATGGAAAAGCTGACAAGGTTGTCTTGTTTTTCTTTATCTTTTGCTTTTTCAAAATAATATTTTATGCATTTGTTACAGTTGACTCTTTTATAGAAGTTTAATTTGAACTATTTTGATCTGTGGATAATTTTTGTGATGCCGGTATCCTTCAAAGTTAAACTTATTCTATGTGGGTATTCTTAAAATCAGAACAACATAAATGATTTATTTGTAGGTATTTTTCTTTAGCTACACTAGTTTTATAAAAACTATTATAAAGAAAACCGCAAAATAATTCCTTTTTCAAAATTTTCACCATGTTCCATTATTAAAGGGCCATAATACCCAAATGTTTAAACACTTGAAAATGATGCAGCATAGCTGTAATAAGGGGCAAACCTCCTATTCCGTCTTAAATTAATCTAGACTTACTCAAAATAAATACACAACACATATGTATGTGGGAAAAGACCGGTCACGGTCGCATTTATTAACCTAACCTTTATCACGGCTAAATGCCGCATCAGGCAACTTTCAATTTTATAACTTGTAACAAGTTCAGCAAAAATTGGTGGCGGCATCTACTCCTTATCCTAACCCCTACTGACAGCCGGCCCGGACCCCCCAATCGGGGGACTGCAGCGCCGCACGGGTTGCTTGCGCCCAAAATGGCAGAGAGAGATAGTTGCAGAACTGTAGAGATCTTCAACCAAAGATTAGTAAGGGGGAGGACCCCCCAGGCCGGCACCCGGCAGGCGTCCCTCCCCCATCCAAGGGTGTCACTCAAATCTCTCTCTACCCGCTTCGGGGGACCGAGCCGACCGCCAGCTAGGGTACCCAATTCCAGCCCGAGAAGGCACCCACGCCTGACGAGTCGTAAAAACACGCCAATCCGTGGTGGAAACTAAAATTACAGGACTTGGACTTACCGGGCTGGCTCACATAAACCTACCCGGGCCGAGTCTGACTAAGCCCTAACATTACACTAATATGCCGCATCTCCTCTCTCCGGGCTGGGCGGGTGGGAAAGTTCTTCTTGAAGTCTGTGCACTGGAACAAAGAGGCCGGATCTACTGCAACAAGAACCTTTAAAGGTGAGTAGAAACCCCCGCCCCCTCAATTGCAACATTGTTTTACCTAGAACCATCCAGACTTCAAGTCCCTTGCCCCTTAATTTTGCTACAGGCCCACTAGAGGGCCCTCCACTTCCATAAGGGGCAAACCTCCTATTCCGTCTTAAATTAATCTAGACTTACTCAAAATAAATACACAACACATATGTATGTGGGAAAAGACCGGTCACGGTCGCATTTATTAACCTAACCTTTATCACGGCTAAATGCCGCATCAGGCAACTTTCAATTTTATAACTTGTAACAAGTTCAGCAAAAATTGGTGGCGGCATCTACTCCTTATCCTAACCCCTACTGACAGCCGGCCCGGACCCCCCAATCGGGGGACTGCAGCGCCGCACGGGTTGCTTGCGCCCAAAATGGCAGAGAGAGATAGTTGCAGAACTGTAGAGATCTTCAACCAAAGATTAGTAAGGGGGAGGACCCCCCAGGCCGGCACCCGGCAGGCGTCCCTCCCCCATCCAAGGGTGTCACTCAAATCTCTCTCTACCCGCTTCGGGGGACCGAGCCGACCGCCACAAGAGAACAGCTCCCTGCCCTCTTGCCGCCACCACACACACACACAACCAGCATTAACTCAACAACTTAACTTAAACATGTAACACTGTCCATAGAACAAAACTTTCTTAAAACTTTATAAAACTGATAGCAAACTCCTTCTAATGTCTGCCAGAAAAATGTCAATCCCAGCATCCGCCAGGTGAACACCGTCTGGACGGTATAAATCCTTCTTGTCGGCTGTAATTGAGTCATGCCGAATCACAAAGCCGCCCAATGCCGTGACCGCTCTCCCTACTTCCCGGTTGACTTTTTTCTTGACATTATATGCCGCCCTTTGTGTCACAATATGTCTCCAGCGCAGCCGTGCAACCACGTTGGACCACCCTACTTGCACACCTTGGAGCCAAGCATACACCCATCGTAAATCAGACACCATCTTTCTGATCAAATCCAACACTGGGACAGCACCCAAGTCATTGCCTCCCACATGCAAAATTACAATCTGAGGCTTCCCCCACCTCCTGTGAGCATCCTGGAGGAGTGCTGGCAAATCATCCCAAGCCAATCCCCTGCGACCCAACCAACGCACATTGGCCCTTGACCACGGAATTCCCAGCTGCTGCCCTTCTGGTAACCTCAACGCCCTGATGGCCGCCCAATGAATAAATGAGTGGCCCACTATCCAAACACGTGATGAAGGGGTATTCCTGCCTGAAAGGACATGACATAAATGCTGAGCCACACTCATACAGATAGCCCACCCCTTCAGATCTAAGGAGCCCGAGAGAGCTCCCTTCTCACCCCTCCCACACCCCGGAAACCCTTCTGACTAGCGTTGAGTGACCTGTCCTCCTGTTTTGTGATCCGACCCCCGTGAAATCTTCACCGGCCGAATATATAACTTATACCTGCCCGACTTCCAGCGCCCCAGCCGCTGAATTTCCGTGCCTGAAGACCCACACGCAGCGGCCGACGTTGCAGCCCCAATTCTAAATGAGTGAGACCCTATATTAGCAGGATCCAACCCAGCCACCTCCGCTGTTCCCGCCAGAACCCTGCGGAACTGGAAGGCAGATAAGGATGACCCATCCTCATGTACGAGTAGCTGCAGCGGACCCGACGGGCGCACTGCGCAAAACTTATCGAAGTTCCACACTGGGCAACAATCCTCCTCCGCTGACCTGCCCAAGCATAACCATGCTCCTTTTCCTGCTTGGTCCGTTTTAGACCTAGGAATGAGCAACATAAGGCCATTTTCCGCCGGCCGCACATTTTTCCACAGAATACCGCCAGCGCCCCCAGAACACGAAGACGCCACTAACTCCCCAATCCTAAGTGCCCCCGCAAACGCCAACGCAAATGCCGCGCGGAACAACAAAACTTCGAACTCAGAGGAGCATACCTCCCCCAAGCATCCCATCAACGCCCGCAAACGAGAAGGCGTGATGGGCTCCCTGTGGTCAGGAGGGCGAGGGTCGACGCGACCCCATCCCTTCAGCACCTGCCGAACCAGGAATGACCCTGAAAAATCTGGAATACCAAACGTTCTATTAAAGAACGCCATTGCAGCCAACCTACTTTGCGCAGCCAATCTAGAGGTCCCCTCTTTCCGCAAGCTTGCCAGCCACTCTAGGACCTGAACCTGTGATGCCTTGTGCACCTCAAACCCTTGATTAACAGCAAAACGTTCCCACACCCTCCAGTGACTCACATAGGTTGTCCATGTCTTAGGCGCCACTGAAGCCCGAATCAAAGGGATAATAGTTTCCCAGCCTCTGCCATCTGCCAAAGAAAAGGAGGGCATGTCAAGCCATTCTGCTCTGCCTGAGGGGCAGCCTGCCTAAATAATTCCCAATTAAACCTAGACAATGCGTCCGCAACCACATTATGGACGCCCGGGACGTGACGGGCCACGAAGCAAATGTTAAGCTGCAAGCAGCGCAACACCAGGTGCCGAAGGTAGGTGACCACCCTCGGGGAAGAAGCCGATAGCCTGTTGATGGCGAATACCACGCTCATATTATCTGACCAAAAGACTACAGATTTGTTGGCCAGCACTGGACCCCACAGTTCAATTGCTACCACAATAGGAAACAGCTCCAACAGCGTCAGATTCCTGTTAAGGCCAGCTGAAACCCATTCCCTAGGCCAAGGAGCGGCGCTCCACGACCCATTCAGGTAAGCCCCGTAGCCGTGGCTGCCTGCCGCGTCTGTAAACAGATGCAACGCCTGATTCGACTTGGGCTCTTCCTGCCAAATACAGACGCCATTAAACTGTCGCAAAAATTCTTCCCAGACTTCTAAGTCATCCCTCATGGCTTGCGACACTTTAAAACGCCGCGCCCCGTCACGTGGCCCCCGTAATTGCTCTTCCAACCGTCTGTTGAAAACCCTACCCATGGGGATAGCCCTACCGGCAAAGTTCAGCATTCCAAGTAAGGATTGCAGATCTTTTTTGGACACCCAAGTTGCCCTTTTCACTGCCTCCACGGCCCCCAACAAGCGCGCCACTTTGTCACCCGGAAGCCGACAAACCTCAGCCACTGTATCAATTTCTATACCTAGAAATGTGAGACAAGTGCAAGGCCCCTGTGTCTTATCTGATGCCAAAGGGACACCAAACCTGCCCATCATGTCATGCATAACATCCATTAGGACCCTACATTCCGATGTGTCCGCACGCCCCACCAGAAGAAAGTCATCCAAGTAGTGGGCCACGGCCCCACCACCCGACGCCTTCCGGATAACCCAGTGAAGAAACGTACTGAAACTTTCAAATAGGGCACATGACAACAAGCAACCCATGGGCAAGCAGCGATCTACATAAAATTCCCCTTCAAATTTCATGCCCATCAGCCTAAAGGCCGACGGGTGCAAAGGGAGAAGCCGAAACGCTGACTCAATGTCCAGCTTAGACATCAAAGCCGCATGTCCCCTGTCTCTGACCAGTACCAATGCCTCGTCAAAGGACTGGTAGTGCACCGAACTAAGCTCGGTGTCGATGGCATCATTCACAGATGCCCCTTTGGGGTAAGACAAGTGGTGTATAAGCCGAAACTTGCCTGAATCCTTCTTTGGGACAACCCCCAACGGAGACACCACCAGGTCCGGAAGAGGCTTAGCCCTGAACGGGCCCGCAACTCTCCCCAAGGACAATTCTTTAGCTAACTTTTCCCTAACCACACCTGGAAACTCATAGGCTGATTTTAGATTCCTATGCAACGAGGAACCCACCACCCGGCCAGACACCGGTATCCTAAACCCCTCCGCCAAACCCCGGCGGAGGAGTTCGGCTACTCCCCTGTCTGGGTACTGTGCCAACCACACGGCCATGGCCCCCAGCCTAAGAGGCGTTGGGGCCCTTGTTACCAGGGGCCCCTTTTTGGAACTGCTTGTCTCCGCCAGCCTCTCTCTTCTTGTTGCAATCAATTCCTGGGTGTGGGCCGCTGCAGAACTTGCAGATGTGACGAAAGGAGCAACTTGCCCCCCTGTCACACTGCTTATCCTGAAACTTCCAGCATTCCCGTCCGCGTCTCTTCGGACGCGGGGTGCCAGGCCGCCCAGGGCCAGTCCGCGGGCCTGGTGTCTGGCCCGCTTGACCTTCCAACCCCAATTTGGACCACAGGTATAAATCCTGTGTCCCAAAGTGGAGCATAGGGTTCCCTACCATCTTTCTACGAAAGGCCATGTCATATTCGCGCCACGCCCCTTCCCTGAATCTGGCATGGACATCATCGATAGTGTCTTCATATTTAAAGAGGTTATGACCTTGCGTCTGCCATTTATCCAAATAGCAGGTTGCGAGGACTCTGAAGCACCTCTGCCATTCTTCATATGTTTCCGGCCTTTGGACCTTCTTAGGGCCCGTGCCATCTGCTGCCCGCTCTTTCGCGCGACATGCCTCAGGTGAAAGTTCAAAGATGTTCACGTAACGACCATCTTGAATCCTTTTCACCACCTTCGCCTTGAGGTGCCCATAAAGGGAGTGAACCAAGCACGGGTAAGTATCACCCTGCGAGGCCACTCTCCTTGTCACTGGCACCCCCAAGGGGGGCTGTAAAACCGCACCCACCCCGGGGACAAACGGAACCAACGCCGAACCCGCCGCTTGCGCTGCCTGGTTCTTCACCTGCGCTGCTACCAGTTTCTTAATCATTTTAAACATCTCCTTCTGACCCTTACCCACTAACCCTAGGTCCCCATCGCTATCTGAACCTGACTCACTAGAGGGTACCATGTGTTCAGTGTGTGTGGAAGTGCCAAGCAAGTACTCACCACTCGGGGCCAAAGGAGGTGCCGCTCCCGTTCCGCTTTGTGCACCTGCCGTTGCAGCCATTGGAGGGGCAGGCTGAGATCCAGAAGAGGGTTGCCCAGCTGAGGAATCCATCTGCGCTGCTGCAGAATCACTGCTAACCTGGGGAAA
This sequence comes from Bombina bombina, assembly GCF_027579735.1. Classification (NCBI taxonomy): domain Eukaryota; kingdom Metazoa; phylum Chordata; class Amphibia; order Anura; family Bombinatoridae; genus Bombina; species Bombina bombina. The sequence continues at coordinate 999,000,181 of NC_069504.1, read as the reverse complement.
TAAAGGAATATGGGGAGTACTCTGTGCGTAGAATGAGGCCCCTGAGGGGCCCCCAGCCTCCTCCCCCACACGCCTTTTTCCCCTACTACCATCCCCAACAGACATCCCAAGCGCAGCAGCAACAGCCTTCCTTATAACTTCCTCATTCACACACCCTGTTTGTGCAATAGCCGCCACCAAAGTCTCCTCACAGTGACCAGTAACCCCCCTTTCAGCTCCGGGCCTGTCCTCAAATGCACCCTGTCTGCCCTGAGCGTTACACCGTACTGTCTCCTGCATAATCACTGCATTCGGCATGTCACCAAACATCCCTTGTCTGCCCTGTTCTGCAGACCTTCCGGTCTCATGCATAGCCGATGCATTCGGCCTGTCACACATTACACCCTGTCTGGCCTGCTCAAGCAACGCTCCTGTGTCAGGCATATCCCCTGCATTCATCCCCTCAGCAGACCTAACCACTGCCACGTTCTCTCCCCTTGCCTGAGCCTCAACACCGGGCATTCTGCTTCTACCCCCTCCCGGGGTCTTATGTGCCGCCTTTCCGCCAGGCCGCCTGTCCCCCCTCCCATCGGGAGCCGCATCCTCCGCCCGGAGTCTCCCCAACTTACTGGGGGCTTCTCCGGAAGAGGATCCGCTCCTGCTGCGCACCCTGCGTCTTCTCCTCGGACGCCCGCGCTCCTCCCCGCTCGATGAGTCACATGGGGAGGACGCGCGTGACGTGAACAAGGAGGCGGAGCCAGCCGGGGACGCGCGACGCGGCCTAGTAGCCATCTGAGGCCTGCAGGCCGCACCACTGCCACCCGGGACTTCGCTGTTGCCGCCCGCCCCAGCCGCACCAGAGGCGATGCACGCCGCTAGGGACTGGGCCAAGGAGGCAACGGAAGCCAAGGCCTCTGAAGGTAAGCCCCGTAAATGCTGGCATGTGGCCAGCCAAGCCTCAACCGCCGTGTCCGGCCTCGACACATGGGGCACCGCTGCGCCATCCTGAATTACCGGGGGCATGTGAGCGGCCGCAGAGTCCACCGCAGGCCGACGCACTCGATGCCCGCCGCTTGCTGAGGGCCTTTCAACTGCCCCACTACCCGACGGCCCTTCCACTTCTGTCATCCTAGAGGGGACCCCTAGAAAGCCTGGGGCATTCATTTCCTGAGCTCCCATTCCCTGCTGAGCACCTTGCCTCACCACCCCTCCCTGTAACCCAAGGCCTCTCCTAGCCCCTGGCCTAGCTCCGGCCGCTTTCCCACTGACTGTCTGAGCCCTGGGGGTGGGAGGTATAACTCCCTCAGAACCTGATTCTTCTCTTGCTCTTGCAGGGCCTCTCATCCCTGGGACCTCCTTCACCACTTCAGCATATCTCCTTGGAGGAACCGATCTTCTCTTTGCTCGCCTCATCTTGCTACAGCAACAAAAAGTTCTTCTTGAAGTCTGTGCACTGGAACAAAGAGGCCGGATCTACTGCAACAAGAACCTTTAAAGGTGAGTAGAAACCCCCGCCCCCTCAATTGCAACATTGTTTTACCTAGAACCATCCAGACTTCAAGTCCCTTGCCCCTTAATTTTGCTACAGGCCCACTAGAGGGCCCTCCACTTCCAAAAGCTGATTAGAAAATATCACCTGAACATCTCTATGTAAAAAAGAAAGATATTTTACCTCAAAAGTTCCTCAGTAGCCACCTCCCATTGTAAAGGATTTCTAAGCAGCATTTTAGTGTGTTTGTCCTGGGACATCTGAAGGGACTAGCATCGTGCACTCTCATATTATTTCACCAATCAGGTAAAGGAAGCTTACTATGAAATCTCATGAGAGTTAAGTCAAATCTCATGAGATCACAGTAAGAGTTCATGACCTCAGCACTGCTGATGCTGATTGGCTGCTGTTCATTTCTTCATTTTTTTAAATTTGTTTACCTGCAGCTGGGAGCAGCTGAGTATAACTTTTTACACAGAACTTACTCTGCTGAGCTGAGGAAATTGTGAGATAAAATATCTTCCTTTTTTACATAGAGATGCTCAGGTGATATTTTCCTGTCAGCTTTTTACAGTTATACTGCATCAGTTTCTAGTGATTTAGCATATGAGTATTATGTCCCTTTAAATTCTTATTTACTATTATTTTCTATACTCATATAGGGTATCATTGGAAAGGCCTTTTTGTCTGTTAAGAAACTGTGTATAGTAGGGGTATATTTATTATAGTGCGGACAGACATGATACAAAGTAGCGTATCATGTTCGCCGCACATTGATAAATGCTGACATTATACAATGTCAGCATTTACCATTGCACCAGCAGTTCTTGTGAACTGCTGGTGCAATACCGCCCCCTGCAGATTCGCAGCCAATCCGCCGTTAGCAGGGGGTGTCAATCAACCCGATTATATTCGAGCAGGCGGACAAGTTATGGAGGAGTGGTCTTTAGAGGGGCATCAAGCTCCATACATTACCTGCCTGAGGAAACAGCGTGGTTAGCACTGAGAAACGCGTAGCGTGTTTGTACTGATCACTTTTGTAGATCTGACAATCTGTAATTGTTTTTATTGTATATTTTATATATAAAGCTTTTTTTATTTTTTGATCTGGAGTCTCTTTTTTACCATTTGGCTACAAGAAGCACCAACTGGAACAGAGAACCAACTTTACTTATATGTGCACTGGGACACTTTAATATACCCAGTATGCTTCATTTGCACTACAGTGTGCATCTTATATTGTGAGTATCCATTTGTTGGGAACGACTTTACATTATTGCTCTGCACTAGGAGTATCCCTCTTTTTCCCTTTCCTATTTCCTTACTACAGAATCCGTCTTCGATTCCAGGAGAAGCTGCCTTGGCATTGGTGCACAGTACACTGGGACACTGTTAAGTTCCCAGAATATTCGCCTAGGCATTATCTTTGTTTTTACACTCTGTGAGTATCATTTCATCGTATGATAACTGTGTGTATCTGGGTTTTATTGGCTACACCCTTTTTTCTTTTTTTGTATCAAGCTCCATACAGAGCTTGATAAATTGACCCCTATGTATGGATGGACTTAACAAGAGACTGGACAATTTAAGTGACATTAATAATGAGCAAAAATGCCAAAAATGATTGTGTCATTTAAGCATGGAAACTGAGAAAAACTGTGGTCCTTAAGGGGTTAACCAAGAATATCAATTAATGATATGTGTTAATAATTTTATATAGGTGTATGTAAGTTAAAGGGCTTTATTTATTAAACATTGGGCGAACATCATTCACTACAGCAAAACATGTCCCCTGGACATTGCTGTAAGCAGACAGCATACACTGGCCTCTAGTTATCAAGGTCTGTCGGACCTGATTCGACAGTGCGGATCAGGTCCGACAGACCTCGCTGAATATGGCGAGCAATATGCTCGCTGTATTCAGCATTGCACCAGCAGCTCACAAGAGCTGCTGGTGCAATGCCGCCCCCTGCAAACTCGCGGCCAATAGGCCACCAGCAGGGGGGGGTCAATCAAACCGATCGTACTCGATCGGGTTGATTTCCGGCGATGTCTGTCCGTCTGCTCAGAGCAGGCGGACAGGTTATGGAGCAGCGGTCTTTGTGACCGCTGCTTCATAACTGCTGTTTCTGGTGAGCCTGCAGGCTCGCCAGAAACACGGGGCATCAAGCTCCATACAGAGCTTGATACATATGCCCTATAGTCTGCTTTTACCATTGCGCAAGCATTTCACAAGTTATACTTGTGCAATGCTGCCCCCTGCTCGCTTGCAGACAATTGGCTGCTAGCTGGGAATGTCAATCATCCCGATGGGATCAGGATAATTTCAATCTACCTCCTTTTAGGTGGAGGACAGATTAGGAACAGCAGTCTTAAGCCTGATGCTTCTGAACTATTGTTTCAGGTGAGCCTCTGAAGTCCTTATTAAAGTGCAAGTTTCATACTTAGTGCTCGATTATCATAACTTTGCTGAATGAAATATGAAAAACAATCCTGACATTTGCAAAGTCTGCGCTCAAGGAATTCTCTAAAAAGAGGGGGTGTCCATGTGTGTTGTCTCCAATAGAAAGTAGTAAAGTTAGCTTGAAAGGGAAACTTAACTGATATGAGCGAAGACAGCATGGCACGGAGGCTCAGATTAAAGATTAAATACTGCAGCCAATACAAAGCAGGTTACTCTGCTTTCAGGGTATAGTGTTTTACAGCCACCTCTATGTGTTGCTGGTGGCTCCAGCATGGCCACACAGGTTTTGGTATGCGGATCTTGTTCGGATGTCCAGTTGCCAACCCTGGCCACTTCCTTTAAGGCCAGACCTAATGTCTCAAAGTCCATTTTTCCATCAGGATCTTAAATCATTAAATTTGAAGGTATGGAAATTGAATGCTTAGTGCTAAGTCATAGAGGTTTTTCTGACTCAGTGATTAATACTATGTTACAAACTCGTAAATCTGTCTCTAGGAAGATTTATTATCGAGTTTGGAAGACCTACATTTCATGGTGTTCTTCTCATAAATTCTCTTGGCATTCTTTTAGAATTCCTAGAATTTTACAGTTTCTTCAGGATGGTTTGGATAAGGGTTTGTCTGCAAGTTCCTTGAAGGGACAAATTTCTGCTCTTTCTGGGGTTTTTTCACAGAAAGAATGCTAAACGTCCTGATATTCACTGTTTTGTACAGGCTTTAGTTCTTATTAAGCCTGTCATGAAATCAATTTCTCCTCCTTGGAGTCTTAATTTGGTTTTGAAAGCATAACAGACTCCTCCATTTAAGCCTATGTGGCATATGTATCAAGCTCCGTATGGAGCTTGATGCCCCGTGTTTCTGGTGAGTCATCAGACTTGCCAGAAACAGAAGTTATGAAGCAGCAGTCACAAAGACCGCTGCTCCATAACCTGTCTGCCTGCTCTGAGCAGGAGGACAGACATCGCCGGAAAATCAACCCGATTGAGTACGATCGGGTTGATTGACACCCCCTGCTGGTGGCCCATTGGCCGCAAGTTTGCAGGAGGTGGTGTTGCACCAGCAGCTCTTGTGAGCTGCTGGTGCAATGCTGAATACGGCGAGCGTATTGCTCGCCGTATTCAGCGAGGACTGGCGGACCTGATCCACAGTGTCGGATCAGGTCCACCAGACCTTAATAACTATGGGCCTATGCATTCTTTGGACATTAAACTTCTTTCTTGGAAGTGTTGTTCCTTTTGGCTATCTCTTCTGCTAGAAGAGTTTCTGAGCTATCTGCTCTTTCTTGTGAATCTCCATTTCTGATTTTTCATCAGGATAAGGTGGTTTTGCGGACTAAATTTTTACCTAAGGTTGTGAATTCTAACAACATTAGTAGATAAATTGTTGTCCCTTCCTTGTGTCCTAATCCTAAGAATTCTTTGGAAAGATCCTTACATTCTTTGGATGTGGTGAGAGCTTTGAAATATTATGTTGAAGCTACTAAAGATTTCAGGAAGACTTCTAGTCTATTTGTTATATTTTCTGGGTTAATGTCGGTTTAGAGGTTAATAGATTCATTAGGTTAATTGCGATGTGGGTGAATTAGGGGTTAATAGATTTATTGGGTCAATTGTGATGTGGGTAAATGGTGGATTAAGGGGTTAATGTTAACGGATTAGGGGTTAATAGATTTATTAGGTTAATTGTGATATGGGTGAATGGCGGATTAGGGGTTAATAGTTTAAATAGATACTTTGCGATATGGGGGCATGACATATTAGGGGTTAATAGTTTTAATAGCTAGTTTGCATTGTGGGCCATGGCGGATTTGGGGTTAATAGATTTATTATAAGTTATGATGTGGGGGGGATGGTGGATAGAGTGGTTTAGACGTGTCGGGTTAGATTTCAATGGGAAAAAGGTCTCAAAGAGCTCCTTTTTCCTGTTTTACACCTAGTTGAACTTGCTGTAACTTTTGTTACTGTATCTGCAGCCTCCGACAGTGTAGTAACGGTTTGCGCGGGCATTGGAAGTCGGGTATTATTTAAAGATTAGCGGCTTCTGATACTTTGTATGGGACACGATAATGCTTTCGGCAGCCGGAGTTCGGTTGCTGAAATTAAGTTATAACGGGCCGTTGGAAGCAATCGATAAACTATATTGCTTCCGACAGCTTATTTATCAGGTTGCAAGCGCACGCAAACCAAATTACATCTCAATGGAAACAAGCTCTTACTTGGCAATACAGAAGTTTTCAAGTGTCTTGGGATTAACCCTTTTGCACAATTTAACATTACAATCATCATTGAGTGTTTTTTTTGTCCTTTATCTTAGGAAGAACATAGAATAGAACAATGCTGGGGTCATGTGGAAAAAGTGCACCCAGTGTTTTCCCATGGTACTCAACACCTTCTTCCAAATGAGTGATTTTTAAGGGCAATGCCACCAAATGTGCAGCATTATCTCAAAACATCCGCAACCTCTCCAGCATTTAGAACTGTACTGAGGGCAAATGCATTTTAATCTGTATAGGGTGAGGTACCATCTACACAATCATTTATAGTAGAATCCTTGAATTAAAGCAGAAGCTGAAATTTTTATAGCCATTCTTTGAGTGTCAACTTGATCCCCAAATTATTGTGCCCTTATATAAAGTATAAGTATATATATATATATATATATATATATATATATATATATATATATATATATATATATACACAGTGTATATATATATATATATATATATATATATATATACAGTGTATGTATATATATATATATATATATATATATATACACACAGTCTTACTCCAAGCTGTATAGGCTCGAAAGCCTACTACCAATTAAGCATATTAGGTGATGTGCATCTCTGTAATGAGAAGGGGTGTGGTCTAATGACATCAACACCCTATATCAGGTGTGCATAATTATTAGGCAACTTCCTTTCCTTTGGCAAAATGGGTCAAAAGAAGGACTTGACAGGCTCAGAAAAGTCAAAAATAGTGAGATATCTTGCAGAGGGATGCAGCACTCTTAAAATTGCAAAGCTTCTGAAGCGTGATCATCGAACAATCAAGCGTTTCATTCAAAATAGTCAAAAGGGTTGCAAGAAGCATGTGGAAAAACCAAGGCGCAAAATAACTGCCCATGAACTGAGAAAAGTCAAGCGTGCAGCTGCCAAGATGCCACTTGCCACCAGTTTGGCCATATTTCAGAGCTGCAACATCACTGGAGTGCCCAAAAGCACAAGGTGTGCAATACTCAGAGACATGGCCAAGGTAAGAAAGGCTGAAAGACGACCACCACTGAACAAGACACACAAGCTGAAACGTCAAGACTGGGCCAAGAAATATCTCAAGGCTGATTTTTCTAAGGTTTTATGGACTGATGAAATGAGAGTGAGTCTTGATGGGCCAGATGGATGGGCCCGTGGCTGGATTGGTAAAGGGCAGAAAGCTCCAGGGCCTTTTCGGGTTGAGGATGGAGTCAAGCTCAACTCCCAGTCCTACTGCCAGTTTCTGGAAGACACCTTCTTCAAGCAGTGGTACAGGAAGAAGTCTGCATCCTTCAAGAAAAACATGATTTTCATGCAGGACAATGCTCCATCACACGCGTCCAAGTACTCCACAGCGTTGCTGGCAAGAAAGGGTATAAAAGAAGAAAATCTAATGACATGGCCTCCTTGTTCACCTGATCTGGACCCCATTGAGAACCTGTGGTCCATCATCAAATGTGAGATTTACAAGGAGGGAAAACAGTACACCTCTCTGAACAGTGTCTGGGAGGCTGTGGTTGCTGCTGCACGCAATGTTGATGGTGAACAGATCAAAACACTGACAGAATCCATGGATGGCAGGCTTTTGAGTGTCCTTGCAAAGAAAGGTGGCTATATTGGTCACTGATTTGTTTTTGTTTTGTTTTTGAATGTCAGAAATGTATATTTGTGAATGTTGAGATGTTATATTGGTTTCACTGGTAAAAATAAATAATTGAAATGGGTATATATTTGTTTTTTGTTAAGTTGCCTAATAATTATGCACAGTAATAGTCACCTGCACACACAGATATCCCCCTAAAATAGCTATAACTAAAAACAAACTAAAAACTACTTCCAAAACTATTCAGCTTTGATATTAATGAGTTTTTTGGGTTCATTGAGAACATGGTTGTTGTTCAAAAATAAAATTAATCCTCAAAAATACAACTTGCCTAATAATTCTGCACTCCTTGTATATATATATATATATATATACAGTATATATATGAGTGTATCTTCTTTTTGAACAAGTAACAACCTGTAAATTATGACTGGGAGGGGAGGACTGTAAGCATAGTCTCTCAAATGGTATGCATGCCCTAATAAGGTCTAATTGCACATATCTAAAGAAGTCTGTATTCCATTCTTGTTTAGGTTTTCAAGTTTCCATGTTCCGTAGAATTCTAAACTTTGCCCTCATCTAGAGTATATATGGTGCAAGTTTCTTGTGTTTTTATTCTAAATGGAATATCACAGTTTTCTCTAATTGAAATCATGAGAGAATGTGGTGAGGATATGTGACTACTGGCGTGAATAATCTTGTACCATTCATGGAAAAATCCAGACATCAAAAGATAGTGGGAGAATGTTGTAGAAAGTTATCTAGCCACTTTGGAGCATGTCAGAGTCCAAGGGGGATATTTATAAAGCCGCCAACTTTGTTGAATTCGACAGCACCAATACGCATGCCTAACATCACCTAACATCGTGGCTGCGGACCTGAATATGCTCTCCATATTTATAAAAAAAGCCGGCAAAAAGAGGCGCATCGTATGGGGCGATGAGCATCGGACTGTTGTTAACTAACATTCATCGATCTCACGTCCATTCGACTTTTTACCAGCTTTATTTATACCCTGTCACTAAACGCCGCCACTATACTAAAATATTTAACCCCTATTCCGCCACTCCCGGACCCCGCCGCAACCTAAATAAAGTTATTTACCCCTATCCCACCACTCCCGAACCCCCGCTGCAACCTAAATAAAGTTATTAACCCCTATCCCACCGCTCCAGGACCCAGCCGCCACTAAATAAATGTATTAACCCCTAAACCTCTGGCTTCCCACATCACTACCACTAACTAAACCAATTAACCCCTAAACCGCCAGCCCTCCACATCGCCATAAACTAAATTAAGCTATTAACCCCTAAACCTAAAGCCGCTAACTTTAAATTGAAATTACAACATCCCTAATTTCAAATAAATTTAAACTTACCAGTAGAGTTAAAATAAACTATTTTTAAACTATTAATTAACCTGCTCTAACTATTATACTACACTTAAAATAAACATCCAATTAAGTTAACTAAATTACATATTTAAAAAAACCCTAACCCTACTCAAATTAATTAAATACACTATTTGACCTTATTAAAAATTATTAAATTACAAAAATATAAACGCTAAGTTACAAAAAATAAAAAACACTAAATTCCAAAAAAAAAAAATACATTATCAAAAATAAAAAAAGAATTACACCTAATCTAATAGCCCTATCAAAATAAAAAAGCCCTGCCAAAATAAAAAAAAACCTAGCCTACAATAAACTACCAATGGCCTTAAAAGGGCCTTTTGTGGGGCTTAAAAGGGCCTTTTGTGGGGCGTTGCCCCAAAGAAATCAACTCTTTTACCTGTAAAAAAAATACAAACACCCCCCAACGGTAAAACCCACCATCGCCACAACCAACCTCCCAAATAAAAACCCTATTTAAAATAACCTAAGCTCCCCATTGCCCTGAAAAGGGCATTTGTATGGGCATTGCCCTTAAAAGGGCATTTAACTATTTTACTGCCCAGACCCTACTCTAAAAATAAAACCCACCCAAAAATACCTTAAATAAACCTAACACTATCCCCTGACGATCCACTTTCAGTTATTGAAGTCCCGCTTGGATCCATCCAGCCGGCAAGAAGTCTTCATCCGGGCGGCCTCTTCCATCTTCATCCAGCCAGTGAAGTCTTCATCCAAATGGCATCTTCTATTTTCATCCAATCAGCTAATAGGATTTGAGCAGCTCTCAACCTATTGGCTGTTCCAATCAGCCAATAGAATGAGAGCTCAATCCTATTGGATGATTAGAACAGCCAATAGGATTTTAGCAGCTCTAATCCTATTGGCTGATTGGAACCTTTCAGCTAATAGGAATGCAAGGGACGCACCGGATGTCTTCAGGATTTACCTCTCCCCCCCGCCGGATGGATGAAGATAGAAGATGCCGTTTGAATGAAGACTTCGCCGGCTGGATGAAGATGGAAGAGGCCGTCCGGATGAAGACTTCTTGCTGGCTGGATGGATCCTTCAAGCGGGACTTCAATAACTGTAAGTGGATCGTCGGGGGTTAGTGTTTATTTAAGGTTTTTTTGGGTGGGTTTTATTTTTAGAGTAGGGTCTGGGCAGTAAAATAGCTAAATGCCCTTTTAAGGGCAATGCCCTTACAAATGTTAACTATTTGATAACTTTGAAAAAGTTTAAAATAGAGCCGAATGTGTATTTGGAACATCAGTAATGACAAAAGCATCGATCTGTGTTCTATTGAGACCGGCGGATCGTATGTTACTTCACAGATTTCAACTTTTGCCGGTCTGTAGACTTTGATAACTAGGTCGGATCAAGCTCACAACAATTACGCTGTGGAATTCCAGCATATTTGCGGTTGACGGCTTGATAAATATCCCCCCAACTGCCTATCTATAAATGTGAAGAGTAAGAGAACTCAACCGACCATTTTCTTGCTATCTCTTGGCCTGATGCCTTTCCAAATATAATTTTCCAATATTTGTTGAAGACGGGTTATACAGCTATTGGGTAGAGGTATTGGTATATTTGGGGGTCCTTGAAAGGATATTCATTTTAACAACTTCTAGGTGATCTATCCTATATATGGGTTTATTTCTCCAGGATGAAAGGTCAGGTGCAATGTCATCTTTTTAACATTTAGAATTGAAGTTAAACATATTTTGAGTAGTCACTGAAAGATAAATACCTAGATATTTCATCTTATTTTATTTGATAGTAAGTGGTCATATCATCAATATACAATGAATACTAACTTGTGTCAAATAAATGTTCAATAGTTCAGACCTAGATATGTTAAAATCAAAATTAGAAAGTATTCAATATTTCTCAAACTTGGACAATACAGCAGGGAGGGAAGTTTCCACGTCAGTGAGTGTAAGCATAAGGTCACCTGCATGCATCTCAAGTTTGTGCTCATTAGCGTCTACCAGGATGCCCCTGATCTGCAGTCTCAACCTAATGTTTTTAAGTAAAACCTCAATGGAAAGAGATAAAGCAGCAGTGGGAGTGGGCAGCCTGCCATGTACCATTGTATATAGTAGCTAACCGGGTTATGTCTGGTTGTTGGATCTGCATCAAACAAGTCGCTAAGCAAAGTGCTGATACTACTCGGCATCTGGGACTTTGGTATCTATCCTGGTATTCGCTACACATCTGAAAGCCCAGCGTCTGTATTGACGCATATCGCAAGATGCTTAATCGTTGATGACTCTGACTCTGGAACTGAATTTGATGCTTATGTTATAGCTACAATGAGGTAATGGATGACTACGTGTCCTATATGATGTGAGTACAGAATTGAGATTAACGGTATCTCCTTGTGTTTTATGGTCACAAGGAACTGTGTTTAATCTACACTACTGTATATGCTACTCAAAGCTGAATAGCACGCTGCAGTCAAGTCCTGTGCTGACTGTTTAAACCTGGAGGTTTAGGCTGTAATTAAGTAATATTAACACTTAATAATATTGGATGGCATCCTCCAAACATGATTCCCAGCACATAAACAGTGTATGAGGACTGTGAAATAAGAGTTGCAACTTACCATGCATGGTCACACCTGAATTGAATTTATGTGCATGAATGTAGCATATAAGATCTGACAACCTAGATCCCTATACGTATAATGCCCAGGTTATTCCTCCTTGTTTATGCTGGGGGGTTCTGTGTGCAGTAGGAGTGTAGTTGGTCAAGAGTTCACAGCTACCTACCTTATTTGTACCAGTACTGTTTTTTGATTATACAGTAATTAAGTTATGCAGTTTCCAACATTCTTTAGGTTACCGGTCTTTTCTTTTTTATTGCTATATTGTGTTTTTTTATTCTTTCTCATTGTTTTCACTCACATATTTGTGTAATTATAGTTTTTCCTTTTTTGTTTATTCGTTTTCTTCATGGAGGCATTAATTTGCCAATATCTTTACAGTGTGAGACTTATGGATATACAATATGTAATAAAAATAATACATTTTGAATAATTTTATCTTCTAGCCATATTTATTTTGAGTGCAGAATTCCCTTTCTTTTGGAGTGAGTTATTATGACTCACCAGGTATCTACTTACAAGTATCTATTAACATATATTAATCTATGGGTCTGCACCACTAGTTTTTACATGGCACATTAGTGTGCACTTAGAAGTACATACTATTAATTTGATGTAAAAGTCAACCTATGACCGTTTAGGTAAATTGATGTAACAGTATATAGTAAAAGAGTCTGACAACGTGCCATTTACTTTTGCTTATGCATTGGGGGAGGTAAAATAAAAGAAATATTGCATTTATAAATTTCTCTCTAAAATTCATTTTTAGCCTTCTCAGCCTCAACTTAGAGTAATTCCATCAGTGTTGAAGTAATTTGGGGTATAAAATTGTTAACTTTATTCCTGAGAAATTTTGACAGGATTTTAACATTAATGTTTAGTATGGGAACTGGTCAAAAAGTTGTCAGGTTTGCTGAGTGGTTAACATGGCTTAGGGCTAGATTACGAGTGGAGAGCTTGACTTCGGCATTTTGGGAGCGTCGGATATTGCGCACATTACAAGTTTAAAATAAAATGTTTTCGCTTGCTCGCTAACCCAACGCGCTCAAAAAGCCGAACTTTGAATATGAAATATATTCCCCCTAAAACTTCAATGGAGCATGAAAAGTGGGGGAAAAAAACTACCACCTAACATGTAACGCAAAACCAATTGAATTTAACCAAGTGCACTAACCTGACATGAAATATTAATATTTCATATTCCAGTGTTGTACACTTACAGGATAATGTTATTTTTATTTTTAACCAATTGATGCCATAAGGACATTCCATGTAGTCCTAAAAGCAATGGGCTTAAACGCCTTTAGGACAGCATGGAACCTACTAACTTTGCAGTGCCCTGCTCCATACTAAGGGGCCCATTTGCCAAGCTCCGGATGGAGCTTGAGGGCCCGTGTTGCAGGCTCGCCTGAAATAGCAGTTATGAAGCAGCAGTCTAAAGACTGCTGCTCCATAACCTATCCGCCTGCTCTGAGCAGGCGGACAGACATCGCCAAGTACGATCGGTTTGATTGACACCTCCCTGCTGGTGCAATGCTGAATTGCTGGTGCAATGCTGAATTGCGTATTGCTCTCCACACTCAGCGAGGTCTGGCGGACCTGATCCGACAGTGCGGATCAGGTCCGCCAGACCTTTGATAAATATCCCCCTAAATCTAAACTGTGGTTGATCCGACTAGGGTACATGCCTAGCAACACAGGCAGTTCCTCAGAAGCCAATCAGCACTGTTTTTGAAGCACCTGGTCACAGTGACGATCAACTGCTTCATTTTTCTTTTTTTGTTTATAACTGGAACTTTGATGGATCGGTCTGTCCTCAAGGGGTTAAATACATATCCCTTTTAGCTGCATATCTACTCATTTAGATATATAGGTATAAATATGTATTTTATATTAACAGTATCATATATATATATATATATATATATATATATATATATATATATATATATATATAAATATATATTTAATAATAAAAAGTACATTATTTTCTGTGTAAAAAACATAGGCATGTAAAATATGCATTTTGCGCATTGTGTTTTTCAGTTTAGATCTTCATGTAGCGCACAGTTTGGATCTTAACATAGTGCGTATTCTCATAGCATGTTATTGAAATATTACATAGAAAATATTTTTAAAAATTAATATAAATTATCAAATTATTAAACACTGTAAAGTATAAATATATATTTTTCAAATATATAAATATAATAATATATTTATATATTTTACAGTATCTTTAATAATTTTTAGTAATTTATATAATTTTTTGGAATATTTTATATTTAATATTTCAATAACGCGCCTTTAAGGGATACTAAACCCACATTTTTTCTTCAATGGCACATGCAATATTTTTTTCATTTTTTTTAAAATATTTATTTATATAGTTTCCAACAATAGGCATTTAGAAAAAAAACAAGTTATACTAAGCACATTCGCTTTCTGTTGCACCTCACAAGGGTAAAAAAGAAAAGATATTAATCCCAAACATATTACACAACCGAGTTCCAAAATCTAATATCCATGATACACAGTCATAGTAATGATCTCATTTCATCATACGTAACTAACAAACCATCTGTTGAATCTTAAAATAAGTCTCCATAATTAGGTGAAAGTAATACAATATTTAGGTACAAGTTATTGCTATTACTAAACTGTTAGAAGAATTTAAATTTATAAAATGGATCCAGCAGGGGTAAAGGAAAAAAAAAAGAGAAAAGAAAAAGAAAGGGAAGGCCCCACCCCAGCACTCCTTCCCCTAGATGTTCGCCCTGGGATACAACCATTCTCCCCTTAAATTAGCTTCCAATAAGTAAGTTGAATTTTTAAAAGGAGAGATAGCTAATTTCTGTGTTTTGATATCTAGTGCTTTGATACATTTTCCCCATTTTATAAAAAATGTATTAATATTTGATTCTTTTTCCATCTGAACTTGAATCTTTTCTAAGAGCATTTGATGTAATATACTATTTTTAATTTCTGAGAATTTTGGTTCTTTAGCAGACTGCCATTTTCTCAATACTATTTTCATACCCAATAAAATGAGTATGTTAAGTAATAAAGTATTTCCTCTACCAACCTCCTTAGTTATTAGAAAGAACACATTTTGAGAGTTAAGGTGTGCAAACTGATTCAAATTTTTTGAGGCCCAAAAAGAGATTTTACCCCAAAATCTTTATATTATTGGACAAGACCAAAAAAGATGTACCATATCCGCCGACTTGAGTTTACACTTACTACAAATTGGTATATCCCCTTTTTTAACCCAGTATGAAATAATTTTAGGGGTAATATAAATTTGATAAAGCATATTGACTTGTTGCTCTCTGAAATACTGCCCCTGCATAGCTTGAGCAGGTCCTGAGCTCATCATATGCTCCAACTCGTTTGGATCTGTGCAAAACTCATTCCACTTTAACTTCAGAAATCTAATATTACTATGTTCTTACATAATTAATAAGGACTTATAAGTGGGAGCAATAGAAAATTTCCTCAGTCAGAATAGAGTTATTATTTGCTTCAGAGATTCATTATTCCAATCTGAGTCATTTAATCTAAGACACTGCTCAGTATTGTGCCGAAGTTGTAAGTATGAAAAAAAAAGATGGTTTGTAATCCCAAACTCTGTCTTGCACTCATCAAACGTTTTTACTCTACTATCTTCCATATTAATTAATTGGGCAATATATCTAACCCCCAGATTAAGCCATTTACCAAATCTGCTAGATTCATATCCTTCTACAAATTCCGGATTTCCCATAATAGTTATAAAAGGGGAAACTTTATAGTTAATACCTAATTTGACACAGAAGTTATGCCACGCCCGAATGGGTTGATCTATGACAATTAATAATTTGATATCTTTTGGAATTAATTTCAGGGGCATATGATCCAGAGCTTTTAATGCCAAGGGAGCAACCAAAGCCTCTTCTAATTCATAAATTGAGAAATGTCCCTCCTCAAAAAAAACAATCCAAAATATATTTCATATTTACTGCAATATTATAGGATTCAAAATCTGGCAAGGCTAATCCTACATACTTTTTTTCAACAAAGAGACATTTCATAGCTATTCTAGGCTTTTTCCTTATCCAAAAAAATTGTCTTATAATTTTATTAATTGCGATTATATCCTTTCTATGTAAAAGAAGTGGTAGAGCCTGAAATATATAAATAAATTTAGGCAGTGAAACCATTTTAATTAAATGTATTCTACCTGAAAGTGATAGAGGAAGATCCATCCATCTTTCTGTATCTTCCTTAAAGGACTGAATCAATGGAAGAAAATTTAATTTATACCACTTGTTTCCCGTGCAAATTTTACCCCAAGATATGTAATGTATTCTTTAGCTTCTCTAAACGGTATTGGGGGCGAGTTCCTGTGTTTAATTAACCACAATATTTCAGATTTATTTTTATTTACTACCAGTCCTGTAAATGCTTGGAATGTTTCTAATACATCAATGATAAGGGGAAGATTAATTCTTAAATTTTGGGTAAAGATACGAAGATCATCTGCATATATTGCCTGCTGATATGTTTCCCAATATTAATTCCCTCAAGATGATTCTTAAAATATAGAGCCAGTGGTTCTAAAGATAAATTGAAGAGGAGCAGTGAAATGGGACAACCTTGTCTGGTCCCCCATTGTAGAGTAAATTTATTTGTTATTGTAGAGTTAATAACTAAGGCCGTTAAAGGAGATGAGTATAATAATGATATGATATTAAAGACATTATCCTTTATTCCAAATTTACTTAAAGTAAAAAACATATGATCCCACAGTAAAGAGACAAAGGCTTTTTGTGTGTCTAGGGAGATGACAGCTGCATCCTCTCCTCCAAATGTTCCTGCCTTCCCCCTTACCTCGCAATAGTTTATTGCTATCTCCAATTTCCTTATATTATTCACCAATGTCCTTCCCTTGATAAACCCAGTTTGATCTGGATGAGCAAGTGAGCGGATAATTAATTGAAGTCTACTAGCCAAAATATCTGTAAGAATTTTGTAATCCATGTTAAGGAGAGAAATATGCCTATATGAATCCATTGAGTTCAAATCTTTCCCTGGTTTAGGAATTAAAATAATTCTAGATTCTGTGAAGTATTTAGATGGGGTTTTACCTTCTAAAAGAAAAGTTATATAGTTGTTTTAAGAGCGGAATAATAGGGTAGTCAATAATTTTGTATAGTTCTCCTGGTAAGTCATCAGGACCTGAGGTTTATTAATCTTCAAATTCTTTATATCTTCTTTAATCTCTTCATCCGTAATTGATGAATTGAGCATTTTTAGGTCCTCCTTGGCTATTTCCTGTGTTTAATTAACCACAATATTTCAGATGTATTTTTATTTACTACCAGTCCTGTAAATGCTTGGAATGTTTCTAATACATCAGTGATAAGGGGAAGATTAATTCTTTTTTTTTAAAATCAGTTTTTATTCAGAGAGAGAGTGAACACATGGGCACAAACATTTATCCCACAGCAAGACATGTATCACATATATGGTATTCACATATTACATCATTATAAAAGCTGTACAATAATGAGACAGAAGCAACAGGATACAGGGAGTCAGTGGTAGATTACATCTCAGAACTCTCCAACTTTAAGACAAGCATACTGTATCCTGTACTATCATATACCGGAATGTCCGTAACCCACATGTTGACAATTCCCTCATTTTTTGTGATGTGGAGAGATTAAAACTTCTCCCCTACTCAATTTAAACCCAATTAACCCCCAAACCCCCCCCCCCTAATATTCCCTTTGAACAGAATTATTCTTATCCTATAGTGTACACAGTGTTCTCTTATAAGTAGGCAAGTGTTCAATCTTAGATATCTTGCTGGACCGGCAACGGATAGGGCGAGAGAGATACATTTAAAAAAAAAAAATTAAAAAAAAAAAATTTTTAGGAAGAGGGACAGGATGATTAAAAAGTGAGATGACTCCACTCTCCTCTCAGAGAGTCTTCCAGAAAAGTAATAGAATTACGAAAGGGGAGGAAGACTTGCCTTTGTATCTCCAATTCAAATGTTTGAATCAATCTGCGCCATTTCCGCAGAAATGAACTTAGTCGGCTACCCACGTCTACCCTAACGTCTACTTGTTCAATAAATAGTTGTGTTCTTGGGAAGATTAATTCTTAAATTTTGGGTAAAGATAAGAAGATCATCTGCATATATTGCCTGCTGATATGTTTCCCAATATTAATTCCCTCAAGATGATTCTTAAAATATAGAGCCAGTGGTTCTAAAGATAAATTGAAGAGGAGCAGTGAAATGGGACAACCTTGTCTGGTCCCCCGTTGTAGAGTAAATTTATCTGTTATTGTAAAGTTAATAACTAATGCCGCTAAAGGAGATTAGTATAATAATGATATGATATTAAAGACATTATCCTTTATTCCAAATTTACTTAAAGTAA
Organism: Bombina bombina; assembly: GCF_027579735.1. NCBI lineage: Eukaryota > Metazoa > Chordata > Amphibia > Anura > Bombinatoridae > Bombina > Bombina bombina. Next base: position 998,981,952 of record NC_069504.1, on the reverse strand, counting down.
AAAACATATGATCCCACAGTAAAGAGACAAAGGCTTTTTGTGTGTCTAGGGAGATGACAGCTGCATCCTCTCCTCCAAATGTTCCTGCCTTCCCCATTACCTCGCAATAGTTTATTGCTATCTCCAATTTCCTTATATTATTCACCAATGTCCTTCCCTTGACAAACCCAGTTTGATCTGGATGAACAAGTGAGCTGATAATTAATTGAAGTCTACTAGCCAAAATATCTGTAAGAATTTTGTAATCCACGTTAAGTAGAGAAATATACCAATATGAATCCATTGAGTTGAAATCTTTCCCTGGTTTAGGAATTAAAATAATTCTAGATTATGTGAAGTATTTAGATGGGGGTCTACCTTCTAAAAGAAAAGTTATATAGTTGTTTTAAGAGCAGAATAATAGGGTCGTCAATAATTTTGTATAGTTCTCCTGGTAAGTCATCAGGACCTGAGGTTTATTAAGCTTCAAATTCTTTATATCTTTTTTAATCTCTTCGTCCGTAATTGATGAATTGAGCATTTTTAGGTCTCCTTCTTTTGTTGATCTACTACTTTTGCCCCATATAAATTTTGAAAATAATGGAGGAATTCACCAGCAATTTCCTGAGATTGATTAATTATTTTAGCCCTAACTCTAATAGATGTTATTACTTTAGTTGACTTTTGGGACTTCACTATCTTCGCTACATATTATCCTATTTTATTACTATGGGCCATAAATTGACTGTTACTCCTAAGCTCATTCTGAGATTCTTTCAAAATACACCAGTTATCTCTTTGCTTTTTTGCTTCCAAATAATATTCCCAATTTTTTTTACTATTATTTCTTAGTTAGTTTTGATATTTGTTAACTATTTGATTTGTGAGTTGAAGCCAATATTTATTATTTTTCCTCTTCATTCTAACTACATAAGCCAATATTTCTCCTTGAATAACTGCTTTAAAAGCTTGCCAAATATTTTAAAAATTTAGAACTGATTCCTTATTCCTCCTATAATATTCAGTCCATTGATTAACTAAGAACTCCCTAAATTTTACATTGTTATACAAATAAGTAGCCAAAATAATCTATTATTTGATGAATTGCCAAGTTTCATCACTAAGGACAATGATATTGGGGCGTAGTCAGAAATGGTGATTGGGTGAATTTCTGTTTTCTGAACCAAAGAAAATAACGGCTAGATTTAGAGTTTTGTCGGTAACGACCCGCGTAGCTAACGCTGTTTTTTTTTTCCCCCGCACCTTTTAAATACCGCTGGTATTGAGAGTTCACAGAATGGCTGCGTTAGGCTCCAAAAAAGGAGCGTAGAGCATAATTTACCGCCACTGCAACTCTCAATACCAGCGGTGCTTACGGACGCGGCCAGCTTCAAAAACGTGCTCGTGCACGATTCCCCCATAGGAAACAATGGGGCCGTTTGAGCTGAAAAAAAAACACCTGCAAAAAAGCAGCGTTCAGCTCCTAACGCAGCCCCATTGTTTCCTATGGGGAAACACTTCCTATGTCTGCACCTAAAACCCTAACATGTACCCCAAGTCTAAACACCCCTAACCTTACACTTATTAACCCCTAATCTGCCGCCCCCGCTATCGCTGACACCTGCATATTTTTTTTAACCCCTAATCTGCCGCTCCGTACACCGCCGCAACCTACCTTATCCCTATGTACCCCTAACCTGCTGCCCCTAACACCGCCGACCCCTATATTATATTTATTAACCCCTAATCTGCCGCCCCCAAAGTCGCCTCCACCTACCTACAATTATTAACCCCTAATCTGCCGACCGGACCTCACCGCTACTATAATAAAGTTATTAACCCCTAATCCACCTCACTCCCGCCTCAGTAACCCTATAATAAATAGTATTAACCCCTAATATGCCCTCCCTAGAATCACCAACACCTAACTTCAAGTATTAACCCCTAATCTGCCAACCGGACCTCACCGCTACTCTATTAAATGTATTAACCCCTAAAGCTAAGTCTAACCCTAACACTAACACCCCCCTAAGTTAAATATAATTTTATTCTAACGAAATAAAATAAATCTTATTAAATAAATTAATCCTATTTAAAGCTAAATACTTACCTGTAAAATAAACCCTAATATAGCTACAATATAAATTATAATTATATTGTAGCTATTTTAGGATTAATATTTATTTTACAGGTAACTTTGTATTTATTTTAACCAGGTACAATAGCTATTAAATAGCTAATAACTATTTAATAGTTACCTAGTTAAAATAATTACAAAATTACCTGTAAAATAAATCCTAACCTAAGTTACAATTAAACCTAACACTACACTATCAATAAATTAATTAAATAAAATACCTACAATTATCTGCAATTAAACCTAACACTACACTATCAATAAATTAATTAAATACAAATAAATACACTAACTAAAGTACAAAAAATAAAAAAAGAACTAAGTTACAAAAAATAAAAAAATATTTACAAACATTATAAAAATATTACAACAATTTTAAGCTAATTACACCTACTCTAAGCCCCCTAATAAAATAACAAAGCCCCCCAAAATAATAAAATGCCCTACCCTATTCTAAAATAAAAATACAAAAGCTTTTTTACCTTACCAGCCCTTAAAAGGGCCTTTTGCGGGGCATGCCCCAAAGAATTCTGCTCTTTTGACTGGAAAAAAAAACATACAATACCGCCCCCACATTACAACCCACCACCCACATACCCCTAATCTAACCCAAACCCCCCTTAAATAAACCTAACATTAAGCCCCTGAAGATCTTCCTACCTTATCTTCACCACGCCGGGTATCACCGATCGGTCCAGAAGAGCCTCCGAAGTCTTCATCCAAGCCCAAGCGGGGGATGAAGACGTCCATCATCGGGCTGAAGTCTTGATCCAAGCAACGGCTGAAGAGGTCCATCATCGGGCAGAAGTCTTCATCCTATCCAGGCAGAAGAGGAGATCCGGACCGGTAGACATCTTCATCCAAGCTGCATCTTCTATCTTCTTCCATCCGACGACGAGCGGCTCCATCTTCAAGACCTCCGGCACGGATCCATCCTCTTCTTCCGACGTCCTAACACAGAATGAAGGTTCCTTTAAGGGACATCATCCAAGATGGCGTCCCTCGAATTCCGATTGGCTGATAGGATTCTATCAGCCAATCAGAATAAAGGTAGGAAAATTCTGATTGGCTGATGGAATCAGCCAATCAGATTCAAGTTCAATCCGATTGGCTGATCCAATCAGTCAATCAGATTGAGATCGCATTCTATTGGCTGTTCCGATCAGCCAATAGAATGCGAGCTCAATCTGATTGGCTGATTGGATCAGCCAATCGGATTGAACTTGAATCTGATTGGCTGATTCCATCAGCCAATCAGACTTTTCCTACCTTTAATCTATTCTCTTCTTCCGACGTCCTAACACAGAATGAAGGTTCCTTTAAGGGACATCATCCAAGATGGCGTCCCTCGAATTCCGATTGGCTGATAGGATTCTATCAGCCAATCAGAATTAAGGTAGGAAAATTCTGATTGGCTGATGAAATCAGCCAATCAGATTCAAGTTCAATCCGATTGGCTGATCCAATCAGCCAATCAGATTGAGCTTGCATTCTATTGGCTGATCGGAACAGCCAATAGAATGCGATCTCAATCTGATTGACTGATTGGATCAGCCAATCGGATTGAACTTGAATCTGATTGGCTGATTCCATCAGCCAATCAGAATTTTCCTACCTTTATTCTGATTGGCTGATAGAATCCAATCAGCCAATCGGAATTCGAGGGACGCCATCTTGGATGATGTCCCTTAAAGGAACCTTCATTCTGTGTTAGGACGTCGGAAGAAGAGGATGGATCCGCGCCGGAGGTCTTGAAGATGGAGCCGCTCGTCGTCGGATGGAAGAAGATAGAAGATGCCGCTTGGATGCGGGAGTGAGGCGGATTAGGGGTTAATAACTTTATTATAGTAGCGGTGAGGTCCGGTCAGCAATTTAGGGGTTAATAAGTGTAGGTAGGTGGCGGCGAAGTTTGGGGTGGCAGATTAGGGGGTAATAAATATAATATAGGGGTCGGCGGTGTTAGGAGCAGCAGATTAGGGGTACATAGGGATAACGTAGGTGGCGGCAGTGTGCGGTCGGCAGATTAGGGGTTAAAAAATTTTAATAGAGTGGCGGCGATGTGGGGGGGGCCTCGGTTTAGGGGTACATAGGTAGTTTATGGGTGTTAGTGTACTTTAGAGCACAGTAGTTAAGAGCTTTATGAACCGGCATTAGCCCAGAAAGCTCTTAACTCCTGGCTTTTTGCTGCGGTTGGAGTTTTGTCATTAGATTTCTAACGCTCACTTCAGCCAAGACTCAAAATACCGGCGTTAGAAAGATCCCACTGAAAAGATAGGATACGCAATTGACGTAAGGGGATCTGCGGTATGGAAAAGTCGCGGCTGGAAAGTGAGCGTTAGACCCTTTCCTGACTGACTCTAAATATCAGTGGTAGCCCAAAACCAGTGTTAGGAGCCCCTAACGCTGGTTTTGACGGCTAACGCCAAACTCTAAATCTAGGCGTAAGTTTTTACTAATTAGAAAAATATCTATATGGGATAATGATTTATACTGTATACCTTAGACAGGCACGTATACTCTTTAGAATCTGGATGGGCATTCCTCCATATATCCAACAATTCTAAATTATGGCAAAAGGTTCTAAATATTTTATTATCCCCATTACAGAATCGGCCATTCTTCCCCATTTTTTTCATATCCATACATTCTGATGGGGCCAAATTTAGATCACCTCCTAATATGATATTTTTTCAAAATTCCATTAATTTAGTTTAAATTGTCTCCCAGAAAGACCTTTTCCTTTCATTGGGGCCATAAATATTACAAATTACCACTTTTTTTTCCCCCCTATTTCTATTTCAAGAACAATAAACCTATGCTGTGGGTCTGCTACCCTTCTAAAAATTTGATATTGTAGATTTTTCCTGAAAAGTATGGCTATCCCATTTTTCCTATGTACTCCTGGTGCGAAAATTACCTCCCCCACCCAGCCCCATTTTAATTTTTGACTTTCAAATTCGTCCAAATGTGTTTCCTGTAATAATCCTATATCAATTCTTAATTTATTTAATTCATGTTGTAGGATTGCCTTTCTCTTAATTGGGGAGGTGAACCCTCCCACATTCCATGAGCCTATCTGGAGAGTCTCAGAAATGTTCTACTCTTCTCTTAAGAGGGAGAGAACAAGAGAAATTATTTTAATCCCAGGCCTTCCATCCAAGGGAAGGAGGGGAGGTATAAAGAGAAAAAGAGGAGGAAAGAAGAAAGAAAAAAAAAAGAGAACCCCACCGGACCCACAACCCCAGCCCGCCTGCCCTGACCCTATTTCAAAACAGAATACTAAAGAACAATATTATGTAAGTGCTTCTTATTTTCTTATAATTATCCAGTGTTAAACATGTTGCTCTGAGTTATTCTAAAATATTAAGTTCATACTGATAATCTTACTTAAATTCTTCTTTTAAAAAAAATTCTGCTGCCTGTGGACTATCAAATATTTGAAACCCCTCATTAGTTTTTATGCTTATTTTGGCAGGATATAAAAGCTTTACTGACCTTCTTTCCTGAATTAGATGAGAGCATAATGGTGCACATATTTTCCTCTTATTAGAGGTCTGAAATAAAAAATCTTGAAAAATCAAGAATTTCTCATTATTATAATACATGTCCTTTTGAGCTCTATAAGCTTGTAAAATTTGATTTTTTTTTTCTTGAAAATTCAAGAATTTTATGATAATGGGCCTAGGTCTATCTCTTACTTCCTCTCGATTCCTACGACTACCAATCCTATGTGCCCGCTCTATTGAGAAAACTTGACTAGGGTCTGCTATTTTTAATAACAAAGGTAATTGAACTGATGCAAAGTGAAGTAAATCTTTATCCTGGACTGCATCTGGGATTCCAATTATTCTTAAACTATTTCTCCTAGATCTATTTTCAAGATCTTCAATTTTGTCATTCAAAAATTTGAGTTGCTTATGTATTCCTACCAGGTCTTTATCTTTTTCAATACCTCTATCCTCCAGATCTGAGATCCTTTGTTCAGTTAAGGTAACTCTGGCTGCAATTTGTTTAATTTCTACTGAAATAGCATCAACATTATTTTGCAGTGTGTCAAATTTTGGCATAAATAGGTTACTAATTTGTTTCAGTAATTCTGAATTACTTGTTGCTTCCATCCCAGCCTCCTGGGAAGGCTCTACAATTGTGTCTGTATTATGTCTAACCGCTTTTTTCTCCTGTTGTCTTCTCCATGTCATGGTTGAGGTTTTAGTTAGTGGCTAGAATAAATGTGTGCATAGGGGACCAAGCTACTGTTAAATTATTTTCTATTACAATTCCTTTATATTTCTAATAATTAAATGGACTTACTTCTTTCCTACCTCTGTTTTGTCCAGAAAATTATTTAACCATTTACTATAAAGAACATGTGAAAACTACTGTATAAAAAAACTTATTGACTATTCCAGAACATGCACAAAGAAACCTAAACATTACTAATACTGTAAGGCATATTACTGAATACAGGCCAATACTTTATTGCCCCTTTTATGAATTACCCCTTGCTCACATAAACCTCCTTTTTTTTTTCTTTTTTTTTTTCCATAAAAAAAGGAAACTAAGGGGGGTAGTTATCAAGCCGTCTACTTTACCTGCCTTCGCCTGTTCAATACGCCCGCCTAAGCTCGCCTACCATCGCCGCTGCGGACCTTCAAAATTTCGCCTAAGTTATCAAAAAAGCTGTCAAAAATCCACGCACCAAGTACGGGGCGATGAGCAGCGGACTGTAATAGTTATCACTCATCCGATCTCGCTGCTCTTCGGCTTTTTGACAGCTTTATTGCTAGCCTGTCACTAAGCACCCACACTAACTACACTGTTCTACCCCCTACACCGGCGCCCCCGGAGCCCCCCGCAACTAAATAAAGTTATTAACCCCTAAACCGCCGCTCCTAGACCCCGCCGCAACTCTTTTAAATGTATTAACCCCTAAACCGCTGCTCCCGGACACCACCGCCACCTACATTATACCTAGTAACCCCTATCCTGCCCCCTCTATACCGCCGCCCTCTATAATAAAGTTATTAACCCCTATCCTGCGGATCCCGGACCTCGCCGCAACTAAATAAATAGTTTAACCCCTAAACCGCTGCTAGCGGACCCCGCCGCAACCTATATTAAACTTATTAACTCCTAATCTGCCCCCCCTACACCGTCGCCACCTATAATAGATTTATTAACCCCTATCCTGCCCCCCCCTTACACTGCTGCCACTGTAATAAAATTATTAACCCCTAAACCTAAGTCTAACACTAACCCTAACAACCCCCTAACTTAAATATTAATTAAATAAATCTAAATAATATTTCTCTTATTAACTAAATTATTCCTAGTTAAAACTAAATACTTACCTATAAAATAAACCCTAATATAGCTACAATATAACTAATAATTCTATTGTAGCTATCTTAGGATTTCTTTTTATTTTAGAGGCAACTTTCAATTTATTTTAACTAGGTACAATAGCTATTAAATAGTTATTAACTATTTAATAGCTACCTAGTTAAAATAAAGAGAAATTAACCTGTAAAATAAAAACTAACCTAAGTTACAATTACACCTAACACTACACTATACTTAAATAAATTAATCCTATTTAAAACTAAATACTTACCTGTAAAATAAACCCTAAGATAGCTACAATTTAATTAATAATTACATTGTAGTTATTTTAGGATTTATATTTATTTTACAGGTAACTTTGTATTTATTTTAGCTAGTTAGAATAGTTATTAAATAGTTATTAACTATTTAATAACTACCTAGCTAAAAGAAATACAAAATTACCTGTAAAATAAATCCTAACCTAAGTTACAATTAAACCTAACACTACACTATCATTAAATTAATTAAATAAATTACCTACAAATAACTACAATTAAATACAATTAAATAAACTAACTAAAGTACATAAAATAATAAAAAGCTAAGTTACAAAAAATAAAAAAAATAAGTTACAAACATGTAAAAATATTACAACAATTTTAAGCTACTTACACCTAATCTAAGACCCCTAATAAAATAACAAAGCCCCCAAAATAAAAAAATGCCCTACCCTATTCTAAATTAAAAAGTTACCAGCTCTTTTACCTTACCAGCCCTTAAAAGGGCCTTTTGCGGGGCATGCCACAAAGAATTCTGCTCTTTTGCCTGTAAAATAAAAATACAACCCCCCCAACATTAAAACCCACCACCCACATACCCCTAATCTAACCCAAACCCCCTTAAATAAACCTAACACTACCCCCCTGAAGATCATCCTACCTTGAGTCGTCTTCAGCCAGCCGACCACCGATGGAACCGAAGAGGAGATCCGGAGCGGCAGAAGTCATCATCCAAGGGGCGCTGAAGAAGTCTTCCATCTGATGAAGTCATCATCCAGGCGGTGCTGAAGAGGTCTTCCAACTGGGCGATGTCATCTTCCAAGCGGCATCTTCAATCTTCTTTCTTACGGATCCATCTTCATCCCGCCGACACGGAACATCCTTCTTCCCCGACGGCCGATGCCTGAATGAAGGTTCCTTTAAGGGACGTCATCCAAGATGGCGTCCCTTCAATTCCGATTGGCTGTTAGGATTCTATCAGCTAATCGGAATTAAGGTAGGAAAAATCTGATTGGCTGATTGAATCAGCCAATCAGATTGAAGTTCAATCCGATTGGCTGATCCAATCAGCCAATCAGATTGAGCTCGCATTCTATTGGCTGTTCTGATCAATAGCAGCCCAGCTCGCTGTTTATTCTGTTAACCACTTCTAAGATGTAAAACTACAAGGCAGCGTGTATATCCTTGATTCCACAGCCCTTCTCTACCAGGGGGGGGTAAAAAGTAACACCGTATGAAAAAGATGTGAGATGTTACGTCCTGCGCCACCACAGTTTGGTGTTAATCCCGGCACTCTACCTCCAATTGCCTAGGGAAAAAGTTTGACCTGCTTGACAGCAACTAGGTGTGGGGCATACAGCCCGTCAGCTGTGGATCCCGACTGGTGACTTATCCTCCCACCTAGTTGCCCGGCTGTTGTTCCTCCCTTGTGAGTATCTCCTGGAACCTCGGCATCTCACCAAGCTCAGCACTTAGCGTGTGTCACCGCGCAAGCGTCCAGCATGCACGTCAGAGCACGGACCGCCCCCCCCCCGGCACATGCAATTTTAAGCAACTTTCTAATTTATCTAATTTACTCAGACGATCAATTGTTCCTCATTCTCTTGCTATCTTTATTTAAAAAGCAGGAATTTAAAGCTTAGGAGCCAGCCTATTCTAGGTTCAGCACCCTGGATAGTGCTTTCTTATTGGTGGCAAGCATAACCCAGGTTCTAAACCAAAAATGGACCGGCTCTTAAGCTTTACATTCCTGCTATTTAAATAAAGATTGCAAGAGAATGAAGAAAAATTGACAGGTAGGCATATAGCTACACATTTCTCGGTATCACAGCACCGTTTCATCAGGCTATTTTCCTAACACAGGCTCATTTAAAAGAAAGCCTAACCAATCAAAATTCTACTTAAAAACAACACCCCTAAAGGTTTTCATAGTAATTGTTTAAACATTAAAAGCAAGGCTTCAAATAAAAACATTATAAACACGTTAGTGGCGTTGATTTTAATTAAATTTTGATTGGTTAGGATTTCCTTTAAATGAGCAGCAGCCTGTGTTAGAAATATAGCCTAATGAAATGGGGCTGTGACACAGAGAAACACGTTGCTATATGCCTACCTGTTTTATATATCATTAAATGGTTTTAACCGCTGCTGCTTGGAACTTTTTATCTTCTGGGGAATTCCTTGTTAACATTGGTTTACTCTGTATCCAGCTATCCCTCCACCTCACGGCAATCACTTCCCATTTACCCTCAATCCCCTTGAAAGTTTAAGCCGCACCCATTAGTGGAGCTGGTCGCTACTGCAGAGCACATCCCTGTGTGCGGTCTCTTGTCAGCTTTCCCAGAGTGAATTACTGTGTTGCCATTGCACAAGATTACTGCTGTTTTGTGAGATACTGTGTTCCAGGTGAATCTAGTCCTGTAGCTGTGTGTGACCATCCTTCCATGGCCCCAGCCGTTTCCCTGGGAGTACCGTTGTTAGCAAGTCTGCCGGGCGACTTTAAAGGCCCGATCTGCCTAATTTGTACTTACATTGTGCTTTCTACTTTGTGAGTAGCTTTTATCCCCTTGTCCTTATACATTGTTTTGTTGGTCTACCCTATGAGGTGTTGTCTTCTTCTCTTTTACACTACAGTTACCTAAGTGTCTAGCTGGACATACTAAGATTAGCTACCTGCACTCTGTTCCAGTCATTGGAGCCCTGTGGGACTGCCACTTGTGGACGTTAACTCTCTAGTCCCTACCCATTTTGGTGATATAGTCATGCTGTCACATATATAGTCTTGCTGCTTGCAACTAATTAATTTCAAATTCTTTTACATTTATTTTTGTATTTCTTTCTGTATAGTTTTATTTTATTCTTTTCTTTATTATTTTAATAATACTTACATATATGTTTATATATATTTTAAACATATATTTTTGTTTGAATTTATTGGTATACTTCTTTTGTATTTGGCACCTCTTATAGAAATCTGTTTTACCCCTTGTATTTGGTGTAAGCAGTTTTCTATTTTTTATACTTAGTTTTAGCCTAGTCTGGATCAACAAAGCCTCATTTTGTATGTCAGCTAGTTGGTTTTATGGACTTCTTCTAAATGTGCAATTTGTTTAAGCATAGTGTTATATTTTGTTCTGCATATTTTTTATATTTGGCCTTTTGTTTGAAAGTTTGCTTTGCATAATGCACTTATTATTATGATTATTATTATTATTATTATTATTATTATTATTATTATTATTATTATTATTATTATCGGTTATCTGTAGAGCGCCAACAGATTCCGCAACGCTATAAACAAAGGGGAGTATAAAACAATTAAGGGATAAAGTGGGTAGAGGGCCCTGCCAAGAGTTGCACTGTTGTAATCCACTTTTAAGAAGGTGATCTACAAACAGCTGGGCTCTTAGGCTTACATGCTAAGGGGGTTCAGGGGATAGCAATGGAAGAGTGGAACTGGTATAAAGTAAGGTTAGCATAGGTTGTATGCATCCTTGAACAGCAGAGTCTTTAGGGAGCGCTTGAAGCTTTCAAGACTAGGGGAGAGTCTTGTGGGGCAAGACAGAGAGTTCCACAAGATGGGAGCCAGTCTGGAGAAGTCCTGTAAACGGGAGTGCGATGAGGTAACCAGAGAGGAGGAGAGTAGGAGGTCATGAGCAGAGCGAAGGGGACGGGAGGGAGAGTATCTGGAGACAAGGTCTGAGATATGGGGGGAGCAGTGCGGTTGAGGGCTTTGTATGTCAGAGTGAGAATTTTGTGTTTGATCCTAGAGGCAAGAAGAAGCCAGTGAAGGGATTGGCAGAGAGGAGCAGCAGATGAAGAGCGACGTGTAAGGAAGATGAGTCTGGCAGAGGCATTCAGTATGGGTTGTAAGGGAGCTAGGCGGCAGGTGGGGAGACCAGAGAGGACAGAGTTGCAGTAATCAAGGCGGGAAAGAATGAGAGAGTGGATTACAATCTTAGTTGTGTCTTGTGTAAGGAAGTGTCTAATTTTGGAGATGTTTTTAAGGTGGAAGCGGCAGGCTTTAGCCAAGGACTGAATGTGAGGAGTGAAGGAAAGATCGGAGTCAAATGTGACCCAGAGACATTGGGCATGCGGGGTAGGGGTAATGATGGAGTTGTCAACAGTTATAGAGATATTGGGGGTGGAGATTTTGGAAGAAGGGGGGAAAATGAGGAGCTCAGTTTTGGAGAGATTTAGCTTGAGGTAGTGAGAGGACATCCAGGAAGAGATGTGAGAAAGACAGTTAGTGACACGGGTTAGCAAGGAAGGAGATAGGTCTGGTGCAGAGAAGTAGAGGCACATCATTCAAGGGGCACTTATGCACTTCCCACAAGGTAGTGGTAGATTTGTAGTCAAATGTGTTGAGATTAAAGTACTCGTGGATAATTTTATCTGTATCAGCCTTTAAGACTGGGTTGTCTAATCTAGAATAAAGTGTATAACCAGACTGTTTGGCCAGAATATTGAGCAAATAACTGGTGCATTGTCTGATCAAGTGATAGAATGTACCTGTCATGGTTAGCCCAGAAATGTCCGTAAAGACATAGGCCTCTAGTTATCAACGTGTCTACTGACCTGCCTTCGCTGGCCCCAATATGCCTGCCTAAGCTCACCTCACATCGCCGTCGCGGACCTGAATACGTTCACCAAAGTTATCAAAAAAGCTGTCAAAAAGCCATGCACCAAGTACGGAGCGATGAGCAGCGTACTGTGATAGTTATCACTCATTCGATCTCGCGGCTCTTCAGCTTTTTCCCAGCTTTATTGATAAGCTGTCACTAAGCACCCACACTATACTATACTGTTCTACCCCCTATACCGCCACCACCGGAGTCCCCCGCAACTAAATAAAGTTATTAACCCCCAAACCGCCGCTCCTAGACCCCGCCGCAACTATAATAAATGTATTAACCCCTAGACCACTGCTCCCGGACCCTGCCGCCACGTACATTATACCTATTAACCCCTATCCTGCCCCCCCTATACCGACGCCACCTATAATAAATTTATTAACCCCTACCCTGCGGATCCCGTACCCCGCCGCAACTAAATAAATTGTTTAACCCCTAAACTGCCGCTCCCGGACCCCGCCGCCACCTATATTAAACGTTTTAACCCCTAATCTGCCCCCCCTACACCGTCGCCATCTATAATAAATTTATCAACCCCTATCCTGCCCCCCATACACCGCCGCAACCTATAATAAAATTATTAACCCCTAAACCTAAGTCTAACCCTAACCCTAACACCCCCTAACTTAAATATTAATTAAATAAATCTAAATAAAATTACTATTATTAACTAAATTATTCCTAGTTAAAACTAAATACTTACCTATAAAATAAACCCTAATATAGCTACAATGTAATTAATAATTACATTTTAGCTATTTTAGGATTTATATTTATTTTACAGGTAACTTTGTATTTATTTTAACTAGGTAGAATAGTTATTAAATAGTTATTAACTATTTAATAACTACCTAGCTAAAATAATTACACAATTACTTGTAAAATAAATCTTAACCTAAGTTACAATCAAACCTAACACTACACTATCATTAAATACATTAAATTAATTTACTACAAATACCTACAATTAAATACAATTAAATAAACTAACTAAAGTACAAAAAATAAAAAAAAATAAGTTACAAAAAATAAAAAAATATTACAAGATTTTTAATCTAATTACACCTAATCTAAGCCCCCTAATAAAATAACAAAGCCCCCCAAAATAAAACAAATGCCCTACCCTATTCTAAATTACAAAAGTTAACAGCTCTATTACCTTACCAGCCCTTAAAAAGGCCTTTTGTGGCGCATGCCCCAAAGTAATCAGCTCTTTTGCATGTTAAAAAAAAATACACCCCCCCAACATTAAAACCCACCACCCACATACCCCTACTCTAACCCAGCCAAACCCCCCTTAAAAAAACCTAACACTAACCCCCTGAAGATCTCCCTACCTTGAGTCGTTTTCAGCCAGCGGACCACCGATGAAACAGAAGAGGACATCTGCAGTGGCCGAAGTCATCATCCAAGGGGCGCTGAAGAGGTTTTCCATCCGATAGAAGTCTTCATCCATGCGGCGTCTTCAATCTTCATCCATCCAGAGTGGAGCGGAGCCTTCTTCAAACGAGCCGACGCAGATCCATCCTCTTCCAACGACGCCTACCCGACGAATGGATATTCCTTTAAGTGACGTCATCCAAGATGGCGTCCCTCGAATTCCGATTGGCTGATAGGATTCTATCAGCCAATCGGAATTAAGGTAGGAAAAATCTGATTGGCTGATGCAATCAGCCAATCAGATTGAGCTTGCATTCTATTGGCTGATCGGAACAGCCAATAGAATGCGAGCTCAATCTGATTGGCTGATTGGATCAGCCAATCGGATTGAACTTGAATCTGATTGGCTGATTGCATCAGCCAATCAGATATTTCCTACCTATCCTATCATCCGCTTTTTTAAATTGCCTGATAAAACGACCAGTCTGTGGTCGAGAAGCGCATTGTATGTGAATAAAGCGTTCTACTTTTAAACATTACTGAAGTTGTCAGCCTGTTTGCCACTATTGGCGCCGTCCGGTTTTCAAGTGAAAGACGCTGCACCTGACGGAACTCGTTCCAGATACAAACCATTGGGAACAAGTGTGCTAGCCGCTTAGAGTGCTAGTCTGCCTGATAGCTTTGGTAAGCCTCCCTTTTGTCCGTCTTATTTCACCACTTCTTAAAGGTCATATTACACTATGTGGCGCCCTCTTTTTGTCTCACTCATTTAGATTGCCTAGCACCGAGTCAAGAGGAGCTGCCTGCCTTCACCGCAGTTATTACCAAAAGATTTGCGAAACATCCCTTATTATCAGTCTCATTTTCCTTGTCTTGGTAACAAACAAGCAACTCATTTTTTATTTTTCATTTGGCTTGGTTATAAACAAGCAATGCATTTACGAACATTTTGGGATTTATTTTGCATTGTATTTATCACCAAGCGCTATTTCTATTTTTTAATATCTTATTCCCTTATTTAACTACATTGTTTTATTGTATTTTTCTTATTCATTTATCATTTGCTGATTTGATTATTATTCACCTTCCTTTTATACATTACCATTTTTTGGTTTTATTATACATGACTCAGTGATTTCACTTTACATTTTTTGCATTTTTTGGAGAGAGCACTCCTCTATCAGATCCATCCTCTCCTGGGATCTGCACCTTTATTTTTTACAGAGACTATATCGGCAATCTAACTAAGAGGGATCGAAACCGTCTGGAAGGTATTTACTCACAGTAGGATTCAGGAACCAACTGCTATGAAAGGTACTAACTTTCATTTACAAATCACAAGATTGGTGGTATACGCCTAAGAGACTATGATTTAAAGAGCCACTTGCAATCAGCACTTTGAAATGATTATGTTTACCACTTAGCTCTATATATATATTTTTTTTTTTACCTAATATCTACTATTGTTTGGCACATCTGATACTTTATATCTGGGAATTTTAGCCTACATTGTATTGTCAAATTAAATAATAACTGGTACCTTTTCATCCTATGCACTGCATTTTTATATGTGTTATTTATGACTAAGGCAGACGTCACAGGTTTTTTATATATTGTTAGAATAACTGTTAGAATTTTTAAATAAATTGTTTTATAACTCACATGAGTAGTTGTCGATATCTTTAGCTATCTTAGCGCCCTCACTTAATTGTTTCTGTGTAAATTCTAGCTCTTTAACAACTTGGAGTTGTTTATATTGAGGAGTGTGATATCATTTGTCCTAGTGCAACACTATCTTTTTATACACCTTTTATACACCTTCTTTGCAATAAATTATTTTAGCTCAATGCAGGAAACATATTATGTATAATGTTTAAAAAAATAAACGTTTTTCCCTTTAACATTAAAACTAATCATAAGTAAACTTTTTAGTTTTCTAAATTAACTAAAAAACAGAACAGATGGAAAGTGTTTTGAATTTTGTGAAAAAGAGGCATGTTCCAACTCAGTGGCTTACATCATTTAATGCAGTAGAGAGATTGTTATAGAACAGACATCCATTGCAACAGTATTTCTTTTCACTTTGATGCAATGATTGACATAAGGCAGTATGGAAAATCATTTCAGTTCACCAAGATGAATTGATAAGCGACAAACAGCCAACAGTTTCAGAGCACTGTCTTTATTATATTTCACTTTTGCATATATTTATTTCAAAATATATTTCTCAAATTGAAAATAAGTTTGCAGTACACTGTCTCGTAACGTCAAATAATTTTGGTTGGGTATTAGGGACTCTAGAGGTTGAGGGGGCTGTCACCATTCTATGGGTGTGGTCATGTTGGAAGGGGTTGTGGTCATGAGTGGATCATGGAAGTGCCTGGTTGGTTGGTGGGCATATCTGGGCAGTTTGTGGGCATAGTTGGGAAGTATATGGGAAGTTCCATGTGAAAATCTGCAAATAGGGACAAATGGCTGTCTCAGAGGGACAACAGGGCTGAGCTCAGAATTACTGACTGTCCCTCTCAAATAGGGACAGTTGGGAGGTTACTTTCCCTTGAAATCTTAAAAACATGCACTAAGGGCTAAATTACAAGTAAATAGGTAGCGCTGGTATTACACGTTGAAAGTAAACAGTTTTTTCTCCAGCAGTAACCTGACTTGACCAAAAAGGCAAAATTCAAAAATCACGACCACGTTCATGCATTCCCTCATAGAAGTTGATAGAGAAAAAATGTTGAAAAGAAACACCCATCTCTCTCTAACCTAACATGAAACTATGAATATTTCATATTCCAATGTTCTTTACGTAATGGAATGTTCTATTTATGTATATATAAATATTTCTACATATATATGATTTTTTTTTAAACAAATATGGGCTAGATTACAAGTGGAGCAGTAAATTGTAAACCATACAATACAAGTTGCCTTCACATTGCACCTAACTTATAATAGCAGTGCAAACGAAAGTGATATTTTGTGTTTCACTTATAATCTGGCCCTAAAAGAATTATGGTTATATTACAAGTTAAAAGTAAAACTTTTTTGCCGGAGGGAAATCCTCAAGCTTGCTAACATCTGGAGGGCAGATAGCACGGCCGCACTAATCCCCTCTTACTATATACTTCTATAGACTAGCCCGAAGGTATGCTAAGCCAAGTGTGCTAAAGCCAAGGTGCTTGAAATAGCATTGCTCTTTACTTAAAAGTAAAGTTTTTTTTACTTTAACTACATATATATCACAAGAGCTGCTGGTGCAATGCTGAATACAGAGAGCGTATTGCTCTCCACATTCAGCGAGGTCTGTCGGACCTGATCCACACTGTTGGATCAGGCCTGACAGACCTTTAATAAATAGGCCTCATAGTGTAATGGGATATTATTTTTATTTCTTGCATTTTGAACATACTTCTGATGAAAAGTTGGACATGCATCTATGCATTTTATATAGATCCCAATGCTGTGTCACCACTGAGAGCATTTATGAGTCTGTTACATACCTTCCAAGATCTGTGACTCATTACTAGGGATGGGCGAATGTTTCTAAAAATTCAAAATTTAAAACAAATTTTGATATATAACATTCTAACATTCTATTTTCGAATTTTCGTTTTTTAATTTTTTCAATAAAATTTGAAAATATTCGTTCGAATAATAGAATGTTTACCTATGCATTCATTCAATTTCAAATTGTAATATTCAAATTCGAATGTGACATTCAAATTCGAATGTGACATTCAAATTTGAAATAGTATTTCTAGTCTACAACTGTGTTTCATAAATGTAATATTCAAATTCGAATGCTACTTTCGAATTCGAATGTCACCTTCGAATTTGAAATAATATTTCTAGTCTAATACTGTGTTTTAAATGTGATATTCAATTTGAATGTGATATTCGATTCGAATGTGACATTTGAATTCAAAATAGTATTTCTAGTCTAATACTGTGTTTTATAAATGTAATATTCGAATACGAATGTGACATTCGATTCGAATGTGATATTCGATTCGAATTGTGTTTTATAAATGTAATATTTAAATTCAAATGTGATATTCGAATGTAACACGAAAACCGTAAATAACATTCGAAAATCGAATTTTTAAGAATATTCGTTCATATCAACATTCTATTATGTAAATCGAATTTCTACAATAACATTCATTCTAACATTCGAATTCGGATATAAACAGATTCGCCCATCCCTACTCATTACAAGGTGGCCTTTTTAAATAGTGACATGTTCTTCATTTTCTGATTGATAACTGTCAGTCTGTCTTGCCCTATTTTAAAATAGTTGCATGTACCTTACACAATGAGAGATATGTGTGCCTTATTCCAAGATGGCTATTTGTGACAGTTATATATGCTTTTCAGTATAGCGGTTTGTAGCAATAATGCTTTTAGTAAAAGTTATTACTGGTCTTTAGCAGCATATGCACATATGGTTTGAGGCCCCGTGCACCAGTATGCAAACCCCACACCTTCTCAGAGAGTCAGCAGGGACACAACACACACCACTTCCAGGTCTCTGAGCTTGAATGCTGATGCACAGGCCCTTACAGCATATGTGCATATGCCACTGAAAAACAGTAATAATTTTTACTTTAAGCATTTGTGATAATGGAAGTATATGGCAAAAATGCTTCTATTTAAAATTGAAATGTGCCTAATGCCATGCATATTTCAACCTTGACCTTTCTATCCCTTTAAATCTACATAGCTGCCTGTGCCTCTTTCCAATGTGGTTACCTGTGCCTTACACATATATTATTATAAATATGAAATGGGGGGTCTGCTTTGCCTTAAAATGACGAACCTATTTTTGGTCCCAGTCTGGCACTGAGCATATCTGTAAAAAGCTAATGAGAAAATGTCACCAGAACATCTTTATGTAAAAAGTAAGATATTTTACATCATCATTTTCTAAGTAGCCACATCCTATTTCAAAGCCAATTTAAATATCCAATCAGTAACAAGAGAGCATGCATATGGCATGTACAGGCACAACTATATATTTCCATTCTCAGTTTAAGGAAGATTACAATAAAAGCATGTGAGATTTCAGAGAAATCCCATGAGATCATAGAAAACATAGTGTGAACTCAGAACTAATGATGCTGATTGGCTGTTTTTCCACCATGTAGATGAAAGTAAAAAAGTTGCTCTGGATCACAGAGTACTTACTATTGTGAGATTAATACATTTTGAGGAAAAAATATTTGTATTTAGTGATCTATCCTATAGTTATTATTCCCCTGTAAAGGGACTCTAAAGTCAAAAGTTTAATGATTCAGATAAAGCATTCAATTAAAAACAAACTTTCCAAAATACTTCCATTAATTTTATATGTACACTTTATGAGGCCTAGCTCCAATTGAGTATGTGCAAAACTGCTCAATATATATTTATTTTTATATGCATTTTGAGATTGTCTGATGGCTGTTACATAGTGATGTTGCGAATAGTTCGCCGGCGAATAGTTCCCAGCAAACATAGCATGGTCGCGTTCGCTGTGGCGGGCGAACATATGCAATGTTCAATCCGCCCCCTATTCGTCATCATTGAGTAATACTTTGACCCCCTACCTCACAGTCAGAAGACACATTCCAGCCAATCAGCAGCAGACACTCCCTCCCAGACCCTCCTACCTCCTGGACAGCATCCATTTTAGATTCATTTGGAAGCTGCATTCTTAGTGAGAGGAGGGACAGTGTAACTGCTGCTGATTTAATAGGGAAATTCATAGCTAGGCTAGTGTATTCAGTGTCCACTACAGTCCTGAAGGACTCATCTGATCTCTGCTGTAAGGACAGCACCCCAAAAAGCCCTTTTTAGGGCTAGAACATCAGTCTGCTTTTTTTTTTTTCCTGTGTAATCTAATTGCAGTTGCCTGCCTGCCAAGCCACTTGCCCAGTGCCACCACTCATATCTGGTGTAACAGTAGTGTAAATTATAAAAAAATAATAATTTTTGACTGTGAAACATCAGTCTGCTAGTGTAATCTAATTGCAGTTGCCTGCCTGCCAGCGTGTGTGCCAGCCCCACTTGCCCAGTGCCACCACTCATATCTGGTGTAACAGTAGTGTAAATTAAAAAAAAAAACATTTTTGACTGTGAAACATCAGTCTGCTAGTGTAATCTAATTGCAGTTGCCTGCCTGCCAGCGTGTGTGCCAGGCCCACTTGCCCAGTGCCACCACTCATATCTGTTGTAACAGTAGTGTACATTTAAAAAAAAAAAACTTTTTTGACTGTGAAACATCAGTCTGCTAGTGTAATCTAATTGTAGTGGCCTGCCTGCCAAGCCACTTGACCAGTGCCACCACTCATATCTGGTGTAACAGTAGTGTAAATAAAAAAAAAACTTTTTTTGACTGTGAAACATCAGTCTGCTAGTGTAATCTAATTGCAGTTGCCTGCCTGCCAGTGTGTGTGCCAGACCCACTTGCCCAGTGCCACCACTCATATCTGGTGTAACAGTAGTGTAAATTAAAAAAAAAAAACTTTTTTGACTGTGAAACATCAGTCTCCTAGTGTAATCTAATTGCAGTTGCCTGCCTGCCAGCGTGTGTGCCAGGCCCACTTGCCCAATGCCACCACTCATATCTGGTGTAACAGTAGTGTAAATTTAAAAAAAAAAAAACTTTTTTGATTGTGAAACATCAGTCTGCTAGTGTAATCTAATTGCAGTTGCCTGCCTGCCAGCATGTGTGCCAGGCTCACAGCGTATACTGTGCCCACTTGCCCAGTGCCACCACTCATATCTGGTGTAACAGTAGTGTAAATTTAGAAAAACAAACATTTTTTTGACTGTGAAACATCAGTCTGCTAGTGTAATCTAATTGCAGTTGCCTGTCTGCCAGCGTGTGTGCCAGGCCCACTTGCCCAGTGCCACTACACATATCTGGTGTAACAGTAGTGTAAATTTAAAAAAAAAAAACTTTTTTGACTGTGAAACATCAGTCTGCTAGTGTAATCTAATTGCGGTTGCCTGCCAGCCAGCGTGAGTGCCAGGCTCACAGCGTATACTGTGCCCACTTGCCCAGTGCCACCACTCATATCTGGTGTAACAGTAGTGTAAATTTAAAAAAAAAAAAAAATGACTGTGAAACATCAGTCTGCTTGTGTAATCTAATTGCAGTTGCCTGCCTGCCAGCGTGTGTGCCAGGCCCACTTGCCCAGTGCCACCACTCATATCTGGTGTAACAGTAGTGTAAATTAAAAAAAAAAAAACTTTTTTGACTGTGAAACATCAGTCTGCTTGTGTAATCTAATTGCAGTTGCCTGCCTGTCAGCGTGTGTGCAAGGTCCACTTGCCCAGTGCCACCACTCATATCTGGTGTAACAGTAGTGTAAATTTAAAAAAACAAAACATTTTTGACTGTGAAACATCAGTCTGCTAGTGTAATCTAATTGCAGTTGCCTGCCAGCGTGTGTGCCAGGCTCACAGCGTATACTGTGCCCACTTGCCCAGTGCCACCACTCATATCTGGTGTAACAGTAGTGTAAATTTAAAAAAAAAAAATCTTTTTTGACTGTGAAACATCAGTCTGCTTGTGTAATCTAATTGCAGTTGCCTGCCTGCCAGCATGTGTGCCAGGCTCACAGCGTATACTGTGCCCACTTGCCCAGTGCCACCATTCATATCTTGTTTAATAGTAGTGTAAGTGTACATTTAAAAACAAAAAAAACTTTTTGAACTGTGAAACATCAGTCTGCTTTTTTGTGTCAGGCTCACAGCGTATACTGTGCCCACTTGCCCAGTGCCACCATTCATATCTTGTTTAATAGTAGTGTAAGTGTACATTTAAAAACAAAAAAAACTTTTTGAACTGTGAAACATCAGTCTGCTTTTTTGTGTCAGGCTCACAGCGTATACTGTGCCCACTTGCCCAGTGCCACCACTCATATCTTGTTTAATAGTAGTGGAAGTGTACATTTAAAAAAATTAAAACTTTTTGGACTGTGAAACATCAGTCTGCTTTTTTGTGTCATGCCCACAGCGTATACTGTGCCCACTTACCCAGTGCCACCACTCATATCTTATTTAATAGTAGTGTAAGTGTACATTTAAAAAAAAAAAAAGTTTTTGGACTGTGAAACATCAGTCTGCTTTTTTGTGTCAGGCTCACAGCGTATACTGTGCCCCCTTGCCCAGTGCCACCACTCATATCTTGTTTAATAGTAGTGTAAGTGTACATTTAAAAAAATAAAAACTTTTTGGACTGTGAAACATCAGTCTGCTTTTTTGTGTCAGGCTCACAGCGTATACTGTGCCCACTTGCCCAGTGCCACCACTCATATCTTGTTTAATAGTAGTGTAAATGTACATTTAAAAAAAAAAAACTTTTTGGACTGTGAAACATCAGTCTACTTTTTTGTGTCAGGCTCACAGCGTATACTGTGCCCACTTGCCCAGTGCCACCACTCATATCTTGTTTAATTGTAGTGTAAGTGTACATTTAAAAAAATAAAAACTTTTTGGACTGTTAAACATCAGTCTACTTTTTTGTGTCAGGCTCACAGCGTATACTGTGCCCACTTGCCCAGTGCCACCACTCATATCTTGTTTAATAGTAGTGGAAGTATACATTTAAAAAAATTAAAACTTTTTGGACTGTGAAACATCAGTCTGCTTTTTTGTGTCAGGCCCACAGCGTATACTGTGCCCACTTACCCAGTGCCACCACTCATATCTTATTTAATAGTAGTGTAAGTGTACATTTAAAAAAAAAAAAGTTTTTGGACTGTGAAACATCAGTCTGCTTTTTTGTGTCAGGCTCACAGCGTATACTGTGCCCCCTTGCCCAGTGCCACCACTCATATCTTGTTTAATAGTAGTGTAAGTGTACATTTAAAAAAATAAAAACTTTTTGGACTGTGAAACATCAGTCTGCTTTTTTGTGTCAGGCTCACAGCGTATACTGTGCCCACTTGCCCAGTGCCACCACTCATATCTTGTTTAATAGTAGTGTAAATGTACATTTAAAAAAAAAAAAACTTTTTGGACTGTGAAACATCAGTCTACTTTTTTGTGTCAGGCTCACAGCGTATACTGTGCCCACTTGCCCAGTGCCACCACTCATATCTTGTTTAATTGTAGTGTAAGTGTACATTTAAAAAAATAAAAACTTTTTGGACTGTGAAACATCAGTCTACTTTTTTGTGTCAGGCTCACAGCGTATACTGTGCCCACTTGCCCAGTGCCACCACTCATATCTTGTTTAATTGTAGTGTAAGTGTACATTTGAAAAAAAAAAGTTTTTGGACTGTGAAACATCAGTCTGCTTTTTTGTGTCAGGCTCACAGCGTATACTGTGCCCACTTGCCCAGTGCCACCACTCATATCTTGTTTAATAGTAGTGTAAGTGTACATTTAAAAAAATAAAAACTTTTTGGACTGTGAAACATCAGTCTGCTTTTTTGTGTCAGGCTCACAGCGTATACTGTGCCCACTTGCCCAGTGCCACCACTCATATCTGGTGTAACAGTAGTGTAAATTTAAAAAAACAAAACTTTTTTGACTGTGAAACATCAGTCTGCTAGTGTAATCTAATTGCAGTTGCCTGCCAGCGTGTGTGCCAGGCTCACAGCGTATACTGTGCCCACTTGCCCAGTGCCACCACTCATATCTGGTGTAACAGTAGTGTAAATTTAAAAAAAAAAACTTTTTTGACTGTGAAACATCAGTCTGCTTGTGTAATCTAATTGCAGTTGCCTGCCTGCCAGCATGTGTGCCAGGCTCACAGCGTATACTGTGCCCACTTGCCCAGTGCCACCATTCATATCTTGTTTAACAGTAGTGTAAGTGTACATTTAAAAACAAAAAAAACTTTTTGAACTGTGAAACATCAGTCTGCTTTTTTGTGTCAGGCTCACAGCGTATACTGTGCCCACTTGCCCAGTGCCACCACTCATATCTTGTTTAATAGTAGTGGAAGTGTACATTTAAAAAAATAAAAACTTTTTGGACTGTGAAACATCAGTCTGCTTTTTTGTGTCAGGCTCACAGCATATACTGTGCCCACTTGCCCAGTGCCACCACTCATATCTTGTTTAATAGTAGTGTAAGTGTACATTTAAAAAAAAAAAAAACTTTTTGGACTGTGAAACATCAGTCTACTTTTTTGTGTCAGGCTCACAGCGTATACTGTGCCCACTTGCCCAGTGCCACCACTCATATCTTGTTTAATTGTAGTGTAAGTGTACATTTGAAAAAAAAAAGTTTTTGGACTGTGAAACATCAGTCTGCTTTTTTGTGTCAGGCTCACAGCATATACTGTGCCCACTTGCCCAGTGCCACCACTCATATCTTGTTTAATAGTAGTGTAAGTGTACATTTAAAAAAATAAAAACTTTTTGGACTGTGAAACATCAGTCTGCTTTTTTGTGTCAGGCTCACAGCGTATACTGTGCCCACTTGCCCAGTGCCACCACTCATATCTTGTTTAATAGTAGTGTAAGTGTACATTTAAAAACAAAAAAAACTTTTTGAACTGTGAAACATCAGTCTGCTTTTTTGTGTCAGGCTCACAGCGTATACTGTGCCCACTTGCCCAGTGCCACCATTCATATCTTGTTTAATAGTAGTGTAAGTGTACATTTAAAAAAATAAAAACTTTTTGGACTGTGAAACATCAGTCTGCTTTTTTGTGTCAGGCTCACAGCGTATACTGTGCCCACTTGCCCAGTGCCACCACTCATATCTTGTTTAATAGTAGTGTAAGTGTACATTTAAAAAAATAAAAACTTTTTGGACTGTGAAACATCAGTCTGCTTTTTTGTGTCAGGCTCACAGCGTATACTGTGCCCACTTGCCCAGTGCCACCACTCATATCTGGTGTAACAGTAGTGTAAATTTAAAAAAACAAAACTTTTTTGACTGTAAAACATCAGTCTGCTAGTGTAATCTAATTGCAGTTGCCTGCCAGCGTGTGTGCCAGGCTCACAGCGTATACTGTGCCCACTTGCCCAGTGCCACCACTCATATCTGGTGTAACAGTAGTGTAAATTTAAAAAAAAAACTTTTTTGACTGTGAAACATCAGTCTGCTTGTGCAATCTAATTGCAGTTGCCTGCCTGCCAGCATGTGTGCCAGGCTCACAGCGTATACTGTGCCCACTTGCCCAGTGCCACCATTCATATCTTGTTTAATAGTAGTGTAAGTGTACATTTAAAAACAAAAAAAACTATTTGAACTGTGAAACATCAGTCTGCTTTTTTGTGTCAGGCTCACAGCGTATACTGTGCCCACTTGCCCAGTGCCACCACTCATATCTTGTTTAATAGTAGTGGAAGTGTACATTTAAAAAAATAAAAACTTTTTGGACTGTGAAACATCAGTCTGCTTTTTTGTGTCAGGCTCACAGCGTATACTGTGCCCACTTGCCCAGTGCCACCACTCATATCTTGTTTAATAGTAGTGTAAGTGTACATTTAAAAAAAAAAAAAACTTTTTGGACTGTGAAACATCAGTCTACTTTTTTGGTGTCAGGCTCACAGCGTATACTGTGCCCACTTGCCCAGTGCCACCACTCATATCTTGTTTAATAGTAGTGTAAGTGTACATTTAAAAAAATAAAAACTTTTTGGACTGTGAAACATCAGTCTACTTTTTTGTGTCAGGCTCACAGCGTATACTGTGCCCACTTGCCCAGTGCCACCACTCATATCTTGTTTAATTGTAGTGTAAGTGTACATTTGAAAAAAAAAGTTTTTGGACTGTGAAACATCAGTCTGCTTTTTTGTGTCAGGCTCACAGCATATACTGTGCCCACTTGCCCAGTGCCACCACTCATATCTTGTTTAATAGTAGTGTAAGTGTACATTTAAAAAAATAAAAACTTTTTGGACTGTGAAACATCAGTCTGCTTTTTTGTGTCAGGCTCACAGCGTATACTGTGCCCACTTGCCCAGTGCCACCACTCATATCTTGTTTAATAGTAGTGTAAGTGTACATTTAAAAAAAAAAAAAAGTTTTTGGACTGTGAAACATCAGTCTGCTTTTTTGTGTCAGGCTCACAGCGTATACTGTGCCCACTTGCCCAGTGCCACCACTCATATCGTGTTTAATAGTAGTGTAATTGTACATTTAAAAAAATAAAAACTTTTTGGACTGTGAAACATCAGTCTGCTTTTTTGTGTCAGGCTCACAGCGTATACTGTGTTCACTTGCCCAGTGGCACCACTCATATCTTGTTTAATAGTAGTGTAAGTGTACATTTTAAAAAAAATGACAGGCAGAGGCAGGCCACCCCACAGGTGCCGTCGTGGTCGTGGTGCTGTGATTCCCTTTGGCCCTAGAATAATGCCCAGTGTTCAGAGGCCACATACCATGAACTCCAAAAGTTCTGAGGACATAGTTGACTTTTTAACACAGGACACCCAATCTTCTATAGCTTCCGCTCCGAACTTTGACGCACCATCCTCCTCCAGCTTATCTTCGAGCAGCACCTCTCAAGTTACCACTCGCCCGCCTGCTGCCACCACCAACACTAGCACCGCAGCTGCTTCACTTGATCTGTCAGAGGAGTTATTTACACATCAGTTGGAAGAAATGAGTGATGCGCAACCATTATTTCCAGAGGATGTAGATAACAGGGATATGTCTCAGTCAGGCAGCATTACACACATGGGCGTACGGTGTGATGATGATGTTGTACCCGCTGCGGGAGTTTGGTAACCCTTACACTACCTGATCGATACAACATCATACCTGATGTTTTAAAGCATGTTATTCCAAACAATTTAGGAATGTTAGGTGATTTATGCCCTTTATGGATTAAAACGAGACTCTGCATCAACTATGTAATTTTCCATGGGAGTTTTGCCATGGATCCCCCTCCGGCACGCCACAGTCCAGGTGTTAGTCCCCTTGAAACAACTTTCCCATCACTATTGTGGCCAGAAAGAGTCCCTGTGGGTTTTAAAATTCACCTGCCCATTGAAGTCAATGGCGGTTCGCCCGGTTCACCGGTTCGCGGACTTTTGCAGGAGTTTGTGTTTGCGGTTCACAAATCGAAATTTTTAGGTTTACAACATCACTACTGTTATATGATAGAGAGGGAGTGAAAATTGGATTAACCCTAAAATTTTCCAGAAAATATTCTCCTGCTCATTTCAAATTATAAACAATTGCTATTGAATTGTCTTTGCATTGTATTTGTCAATTATTCAATTATACTGCATTTTTCAAGTTAAGATGTATAGACTAAGAACATTTAAGACAGCACGAGGTACACAGATTGAGTCATGAGGTAACCCAATAGACAGCTTCAAGGTTCAAGGAAGGTGAAGAAATACATGATATCATGATAGAACAGGGTTCGTAAGTAATAGTTTGCAAAAGTAACCAAAGTTCATTTCTGTAAGCATAGCAATTAATTTGGAAGTGCTTTGACTTTATTTGAATTTGACATTTTTTGACAGTCCTTACATCTTGGAAAATAAACAGAAAAAAAAGTTAAAATTGACAAATTTTTTAAATCTATCACTTAATTATCCTAATAGATAAAGGGACAGTCTAGTCAAAAAAAAAACTTTTATGATTCAGATAGGGCATGTCATTTTAAACAACTTTCCAATTTACTTTTATCATCAATTTTTGCTTTGTTCTCTTGGAATTCTTAGTTGAAAGCTAAACCTAGGTAGGGTCATATGCTAATTTCTTAGCACTTGAAGGCCGCCTCTTATCAGAATGCATTTTGACCATTTTTCACAACTAGAGGGCGTTAGTTAGTTCATGTGTCCCATATAGATAACATTGTGCTCACAACCGTGGAGTTACCTAGGAGTCAGCACTGATTGGCTAAAATGCAAGTCTGTCATACGAACTGAAATAAGGGGGCAGTCTGCAGAGGCTTAGATACGGGGTAGTAATTACAGAGTTAAAAAGTGTATTAATATAACTGTGTTGGTTATGTGAAACTGGGGAATGGGTAATAAAGGGGTTATCTATATTTTAAACAATAAACATTCTGGTGTAGACTGTCCCTTTAAGTGAACTAACTTCATGTTTTTCTATAAAATTAACAGATATAGCGTGCAAGCACAATTTTATTGTGTATATGTGATACAAATTTCAAATAATAGGTATTGTGACAACTTTCATAATTCAACAATTTGAATCAAGGTACAATCCCCTATGGAAGAGTTGAGTAATGTTTCAGTATATTATAAATGATCTTCTGTATATGAAGCATTGTTTTGTATTACAGTACAATATAGCAGTTTTATCACTGTCACAGTCGGATATCTATATTTCTTATTTTAAAGGTTTCTTTGTAAACTTCTCACTGTATTATCTATTGTCTTGTTCTTGGCTAAAATAGCAACATTTGTCCAGCTGTCTAATTTTGCCCCCTATGAGTGATTATGCATCAGTAAATTACCCATTGCCATAGCAGGCCTGGCTGCATGTGTAAACTTCTATGCTTCAAAGAATCTGTGAATGCCAATACAATCCCATATCAGCCAATATTTACTCATATCACACAGTTCCACTCACCTGCTTTGGTCCTGTTTGGCTGCCTCTGGAAACTGTTTCCTAGCAACAAGATTGAACATCCACCCCATGCACAAAATCTTCTCCTAGCTGAAGATTAGGTTTGACAGATGAAATGTTAACCCTTTTTTTACATCATCTTCAATTTGTGATGATAATCTGGTCCTGCACAACAGTAGAATTTACAGAATTTTCAGTAAAAATAACCAAAAGCAACACCTGTCCAACAGGTACTGCAAATAAAACTAGATGGATACTAGGGTAAAATAGTTGTTTGTAAAGGATACCTAAGAGAGTCAATACAATATGCTTATGTACACTACAACCTAACATATGGCATGCTACATTACATGCTACATATACATATATATATATATATATATATAGATAGATATATATATATACATATATATATATATATATATATATATATATATATATAGATAGATAGATAGATAGATAGATAGATAGATAGATAGATAGATAGATAGATACATGCATGTTTTGAGATTATCTATTTAAGACCAGATTAGAGGCTCATTCATAGCAGTTTAAAATGAATTCTAAAAGCATTTTGCACTATGATAATTGCTGAATTCTGTGTAGAAAATTATTTATATAGCAAAATGAGCATCTCATACATAAATCCAGCAACAAAATACATTTAGGCCTCACTGGGGCTATATATAAACCCTTACTTCCATTTAAAACACACACACATATAGATAGATAGATAGATTGATAGATAGATAGATATCTACATGCATGTTTTGAGATTATCTATTTAAGACCAGATTAGGGGCTCATTCATAGCAGTTTAAAATGAATTCTAAAAACATTTAGCACTATGATAATTGCTGAATTCTGTGTAGAAAATTATTTTAACAGTAGATGTAAATTTAAATTAAATTACAATTATTTATAAACCAAAACGTTTTATCTGGGATCTCTTTTCACAGACGCCATTATTATAATGTAGTCCAAATCAAACCCTTTGTCATACAGGTATACATTTTTTTTATTTTAATACATCAATAAACTACAAAAGTGAGGACATTTTTAGCAAAAATAAGTAAATTCATATACCTATTTCTATGTAGGCCTCTTCCCCCGCATGTGATTTGCAATACCCACAAACAATGTGTACTTTTTTATCAATGTTTTTTTTTTTATTTGTCTAAAATGTGTGCACTCATTTGAAGAGGTTCAAAATTAATTATGTGCCTATAACCCAAGCAAAAAAAGTTACTCACTCATAGACAAACACACACTAACTCACACATACATGTATACATACATACATACCCACACTCATACAAACACACATACATACCCACACTAATTCATACACATACATACACACACATAAATATATACCCACACTCATACATACCCACTCACACATACTCATACAAACACACTCATACATACACACTCACACATACATACAAACATACATACACACTCACACATACATACACACACAAATACATACCCACACTCATACATACCCACTCACATATACAAACACACTCACACACACTCATACATACACACTCACACATATATACAGACATACATACACACTCACACATACTACATACAAACATACTGACACACTCACACATACATACAGTACATACACACACATACATACCTACACTCATACATACCCACTCACACATACAAACACACTCACACACACTCATACATACACACTCACACATATATACACACATACATACACACTCACACATATATACAAACATACTGACACACTCACACATACATACACATACAATACATACACACACACACATACATACATACATACATACATACCCACACTCAGACATACCCACTCACACATACACATACAAACACACCCACACACACTCATACATACACACTAACACATACATATAAACATACATACAAACTCACACATATATAAAGACATACATAGACACTCACACAGACATAGATACCGACTCACACATACAAACACACTCACACATATATACAGACATACATACATACATAGACACTCACACAGACATAGATACCGACTCACACATACAAACACACTCACACATATATACAGACATACATACATACACACTCACACATACATACAAGCATACATACACACTCACACATACATACAGACATACATACCTACTTACACATACACATACAAACACACTCACACACACTCATACATACACACTCACACATATATACAGACATACATACACATTCACACATAAATACACACACATACATACATACCCACACTCATACATACCCACTCACACATACAAATACAAACACACTTACACACACTCATACATACACACTCACACATACATACCCATACATACACACACATACATACATACCCACACTCATACATACCCACTCACATATACACATACAAACACACTTACACACACTCATACATATATACAGACACACATACACACTCACACATACATACTGACATACATACCTACTAACATATACACATACAAACACACTCACAAACACTCATACATACACATATATACAGACATACATACACACTCACACATACATACACACACATACATACATACCCACACTCATACATACAAACACACTTACACACACTCATACATGCATACTCACACATATATACAGACATACATACACACTCACACATACATACCCATACATACACACATACATACATACATACCCACACACATACATACCCACTCATATATACACTTACAAACAAACTCACACACACTCACACATACACACTCACACATACATACCCATACATATATACATACCCACACTCATACATACCCACTCACATATCCACATACGAACACACTTACACACACTCATACATATATATAAACACACATACACACTCAGACATACATACCTACTTACACATACACATACAAACACACTCACACACACTCATACATACACACTCACACATATATACAGACATACATACACACTCACACATACATACACACACATACATACATACCCACACTCATACATACAAACATACATACACACTCACACATATATACAGACATACATAGACACTCACACAGACATACATACCGACTCACACATACAAACACACTCACACATATATACAGACATACATACACACTCACACATACATACAAACATACATACACACTCATACATATATACAGACATACATACACACTCACGCATACATACAGACATACATACCTACTTACACATACACATACAAACACACTCACACACACTCATACATACACACTCACACATATATACAGACATACATACACATTCACACATACATACACACATATACATACATACCCACACTCATACATACCCACTCACACATAAACATACAAGCACACTTACACACACTCATACATACACACTCACACATATATACAGACATACATATACACTCACACATACATACCCATACATACACACTCATACATACCCACTCACATATACACATACAAACACTCTCACACTCTCATACATATATACAGACACACATACACACTCACACATACATACACATACATACATACATACAAACACACTTACACACACTCATACATACACACTCACACATGTATACAGACATACATGCACACTCACACATACATACCCATACATACATACCCACACTCATACATACCCACTCATATATACACTTACAAACAAACTCACACACACTCATACATACACACTTACATATATATATATATACAGACATACATTCACACTCACACATACATACAAACATACATACACACTCACACATCTATATATATATATACAGACATACATACACAGTCACACATACATACAGACATACATACCCACTCACACATACACATACAAACACACTCACACACACTCAAAAATACAAACTCACACATATATACAGACATACATATACACTCACACATACATACAGACATACATACCCACTCACACATACACATAAAAACACACTCACACACACTCATACATACACACTCAAACATACATACAGACATACATACACACTCAGACATACATACAAACATACATACACACTCATACATATATACAGACATATATGCACACTTACACATATATACAGACATACATACACACTCACACATATATACAGACATACATACACACTCACACATATATACAGACATACATACACACTCACACATACATACAAACATACATACACACTCACACATATATATAGACATACATAAACACTCACACATACATACAGACATACACACACACTCACACATACATACAAACATACATACACACTCACACATATATACAGACATTTATGCACACTCACACATATATATAGACATACATACACACTCACACATACATACAGACATACATACACACTCACACATACATACAAACATACATACACACTCACACATATATACAGACATTTATGCACACTCACACATATATACAGACATACATACACACTCAAATTCAGATTGAACTGATGGCACCACTCATTCAGTGTGATATTGGGTCTGTTACCGTTCTTTAATAGGGTTGATGGCACAAAAATTGCACAATTATGTGTGGTTAAGGTGCTATGTATCCAAACAGATGCGTTACATACTGGTTAGCTTAAGAAACTAACCACAAAGTGATACTAAATAAGCACTCAAAAAAGACCCCTAAATAATGGAGTTTAGAAAAGAATCATATCAATTAAAACATAAATCTTTATTAGAATAAGTTAAAATCTGGGTAAATTAAAACTAAAATGCTAGCACAAAATTCCCAGTTGTAAGACTGAATATCTAAGACTGAGACCTAATATAATGAGTCTACTGTTCAGTAGCAGATTAGTAGGACATAGGCTGAGATTAATAATCCCTCGATATCCGGCTTTAATCAAGAGGTTCAGAGATGTAATGATAAATTATCTCTAAAATAACAGATTCAATACACTATTATTGTTACACTATTATTTGTACAGATTCAACACCCTATTGATAATTGGCATAATGCCAAATATTTTATAAATGGTTCAAGTGTTATCCAAATAGTGTGTGATACATTAACGGTGAAATAGATTATAACTGCAATAATTTAGCAAATAGCCTCATAAAAGTAATGTCAGTGTTAAACACATAGGTAAAGCAATATGAGTGGAGCAGCTATGTTTGTAAATTTAAATACGTTTTTCACCTCAAGTGGTGAATCTGATATCATAATTGTAGTATATAGCTAGCTGTGGTAAGAAACTAATAAGTAATGAAGCATTCCTATGCCTATAGATGGTATATTGTAATCTCATGTAAAGGAATATTTCATCTCTTCTTAAATGGTGGTTATATTTGATTATTCTTAATGAGAGTTAGTTCAAGTTGTTACCATAATATCACTCATCCCTATATTAGGGATTATATATAATAATTAGATGTAACTCATCCTATGCAAATAATTTTCATAAAAACTCTCTTAATTGTACATTTATTATAAATTAATGCTGGTATTACTGTGTATAATTTGCATTAATTCTGTTTCTCAAGAGATATAATATAAGGCAACAGGGATAGTGATTTTGGTGCTTGGTGTTAACTTTCCAGCTTAGCTATATCTGGGTTTCTCCAAACTTAGACCCGGATTTATTTGCCCAATTAAGAGTAGCACATCAGATACAGCAGTATAAAATTATTATATTGAAAGAGCTAAAAATAAGCCCAATAATAACTCCTATATTGTTTATTTTTAAATGCTGTTTACCCTGAGTGCTCGCAAACTACGTTAAACAGCCAATGCCTGCTTTGAATTAGTATCCTTTCTGCAATATTCTAATGAGGATCACTGCTAAATTTTGCATATTGCGCTGCTTAGTCTCATTAACTTGTAGCATACAATACTATATTGGCTGCTTGGTGCAGTTTTAAGTAAATATTGAGTTATAATATTGACAGAGTTGCCACAAAGAATTCAAACCTTAGAGCTAACAGCGTTCTCTGGTTAATAACATAATGCTGTCGCTACTAAGTGTCCGTTGTATGGGGCACAAAATGATTTGTTAACTGCTTCACTGCAGTCTTTAATGAATATTAAGATATAGTCATAATTGTGCCACCAAATGGTCTCTAAAACTTAGAACGAGTTGTATATTATCACTGAATGTGCTAGCAAGTATAGACTTATTAAAACACACAACGAGCCCCCATCAGCTCCCCCTCCTCCCTTTGTTGAATCTGTACAAATAATAGTGTAACAATAATAGTGTATTGAATCTGTTATTTTAGAGATAATTTATCATTACATCTCTGAACCTCTTGATTAAAGCCAGATATCGAGGGATTATTAATCTCAGCCTATGTCCTACTAATCTGCTACTGAACAGTAGACTCATTATATTAGGTCTCAGTCTAAGATATTCAGTCTTACAACTGGGAATTTTGTGCTAACATTTTAGTTTTAATTTACCCAGATTTTAACTTATTCTAATAAAGATTTATGTTTTAATTGATAGGATTCTTTTCCTAAACTCCATTATTTAGGGGTCTTTTTTGAGTGCTTATTTAGTATCACTTTGTGGTTAGTTTCTTAAGATAACCAGTACGTAACGCATACATACACACTCACACATACATACAGACACACTCACACATACATACAGACATACATACACACTCACACATACATACAGACATACATACACACTCACACATACATACAGACATACATACACACTCACACATACATACAGACATACATACACACTCACACATACATACAGACATACATACACACACACATACATACAGACATACATACACACTCACACATACATACAGACATACATACACACTCACACATACATACAGACATACATACACACTCACACATACATACAGACATACATACACACACACACACATACATACAGACATACATACACACTCACACATACATACAGACATACATACACACTCACACATACATACAGACATACATACACACACACACATACATACAGACATACATACACACTCACACATACATACAGACATACATACACACTCACACATACATACAGACATACATACACACTCACACATACATACAGACATACATACACACTCACACATACATACAGACATACATACACACTCACACATACATACAGACATACATACACACTCACTCACACATACATACAGACATACATACACACACACACACATACATACAGACATACATACACACTCACACATACATACAGACATACATACACACTCACACATACATACAGACATACATACACACTCACACATACATACAGACATACATACACACTCACACATACATACAGACATACATACACACTCACACATACATACAGACATACATACACACTCACACATACATACAGACATACATACACACACACACACATACATACAGACATACATACACACTCACACATACATACAGACATACATACACACACACACACATACATACAGACATACATACACACTCACACATACATACAGACATACATACACACTCACACATACATACAGACATACATACACACACACACACAATCATACTGAGTCAAACATATATGCACACACATATAAATACACACAGCCCATATAACCCTAACATCAATACTAATAGCCCCATCTATTAATGGCCATGCCAACTTGGAAACCTTTCTGTATGGCTTTGCATCGAATGGGCAGTAGTACCTGTACTTCTGCTGCCTGGATGAAGCATTGCACACTTGCTTTAGTGTGTTAGGCCACCCCCTTCTGTGACGTGAGAGAATTGCCTGTCAATCATCTCAAGCGTATTTGGGGTGATTTCCATTTGTCACCTCAAATGGGGAGGAGAATGTAAAAATCAGTGGTCTGATGTTTGCTTCTTCTTGCTGTGGGAAGCATGTGCGAGTCTGCCCTAAGAGAGGGCTCAAAAGCAGCTTACTCTGCTTAGTAAATTGAGCCCTAAAGAATTGTATCTGCTTAAATGTTCCTTTATGAAAAAAGGTTGTGTGAAGGGTTGAAGACATTTATCCAATAAAAAGTACATTCTAAAAATATTACATTTAAAGAGACATTCAGCAGCAACCCCCTATTCATTTCTGCCTAACTGCTTGAGTGCTGCTGTTTGATAAGTAATTGAAATTTAGCCTACTATTGTAGCAGAGACCTTCCTGCTCTCCTGTCTCCCTGTGCACAGTGCACTGTCAAATATTGTGAGGACCCCCAAACATTTGTAAGTAACCCTGGGGGATTGTCCGCAAATCTTCCGGAGACAGCATTGCACAAGCAGTTCACCAGAACTTTGTTGTGCAATGTTAAATGCCAACAGCATATGTTGTCAGCATTGAACAATGTCGGGTGGACATGACACGCTACAACGAATCATGTCCGTCTGACAAATGATAAATCAGCCCCAATGTGTTTCTTTAAAAAATATCTGTTTATTACAATGTCTAATACTTTCCTGCATTATTAGACAATGCAAAATTCTTGCGATGACATTAGCATAACTCTATGTGTAATTGTAAATCAGCTAGATTACGAGTTTTGCGTTATGAGTTTAACACTGCTTTTTCCCTACCGCTGCTATTACAAGTCTTGTCAGAAAAGCTTTACCACACACTTTTTTGGCCGTCACGCAACGTCAGTATCGCACTTTTAAAAAAGTCCTTTTTCAATGGGACTTCCATATCACCGGTATTACGAGTTTTGCTTGGGAGGCCAAAAATTGAGCAGTACACCCTATACCGTCAAGATTCGTACCGCCATCTAAAGTCAGTAGTTATGAGTTTTACGTTACAAAGCTGTAGCATAAAACTCATAACTAAAGTGTTAAAAAGTACACTTACACCCATAAACTACCTATTAACCCTTAAACCGAGGACCTCCCGCATCGCAAACACTAAAATAAAATGATTAACCCCTAATCTGCCGCTCCGGACATCACCGCCACTTAAAAAAATTATTAACCCCTATTCCTCCCCGACATTGTCGCCACTATAATAAAATTATTAACCCCTAAACCCTCGCCCTTATGCATCACAAACACTATTTAAATATTATTAACCCCTAATCTGCCATCCTCCCACACAGCTGCTATAATAAACCTATTAACCCCTAAACCTAACGTAACCCTAACTCTAACACCCCCTGACTTACATATAATTAAAATAAATCTAAATAAAACTTACTATTAATAACTAATTCCTATTTAAAACTAAATGCAATAAATAAATAAAATAAAAGAAACCCTAAACTAGATACAATATAACTAAAAGTTACATTGTATCTATCTTAGGTTTTATTTTTATTTCACAGCTAATTTTGTATTTATTTTAACTAGGTAGACTAGTTAGTAAATAGTTATTAACTACAAACTACAAAATTACCTGTAAAATAAAACCTAACCTGCCTTGTACTAACACCTACCATTACAATAAAATAAAATAAATTAACAAAATACATTTTTCTAAATTACAAAAAAAAAATAAACACTAAATTGCACAAAATAAAAAAAGAAATTATCAAAAATAAAAATGAATTACTCCTAATCTAATAGCCCTATCAAAATAAAAAAGCCCACCAAATTAAAAAAAAACCCTAGCCTACACTAAACTGCCAATGGCCCTTAAAAGGGCCTTTTGCGGGGCATTGCCCCAAAGAAATCAGCTCTTTAACCTGTAAAAAAAAATTACAAACAACCCCCCAACAGTAAAACCCATCACCCACACAACCAAACTCCCCAAATAAAATTGTATCTAAATAAACCTAAGCTAACCATTGCCCTGAAAAGGGCATTTGGATGGGTATTGCCCTTAAAATGGCATTTAGCTCTTTTACATTGCCCAAAACCCTAAGCTAAAAATAAAACCCACCCAATAAACCCTTAAAAAAAACTAACACTAACCCCCAACAATCCACTTACAGTTTTTGAAGACAGGACATCCATCCTCATCCAGGCGGCAGAAGTCTCCATCCAAGCGGGCAGAAGTCTTCATCCAGACGGCATCTTCTATCTTCATTCATCTGGCGCGGAGTGGGTCCATCTTCAAGACATCCGGCGCAGAACATCCTCTTCTTCCGATGTCTGTTGAAGAATGAAGTTTCCCTTTAAATGACGTCATCAAAGATGGCGTCCCTTACATTCTGATTGGCTGATTGTGTAATTTATAGAATAGGATTGAGCTCTCATTCTATTGGCTATTCCAATCAGCCAATAGAATGCAAGATCAATCCTATTGGCTGATTGGATCAGCCAATAGGATGAAAGCTCAATCCTATTGGCTGATTGCAACAGCCAATAGGATTTTTTCCCCCTTAATTCCTATTGGCTGATAGAATTCTATCAGCCAATCGGAATGTAAGGGACGCCATCTGGGATGACATCATTAAAAGGGAAACTACATTCTTCAACAGACATTGGAAGAAAAAGATGCTCCGCCCCGGATGTCTTGAAGATGTACCCGCTCCGCGCCGGATGGATGAAGATAGAAGATGCCGTCTGGATGAAGACTTGTGCCACTTGGATGAAGACGTCTGCTGCCTGGATGAGGATGGATGTCCGGTCTTCAAAAACTGTAAGTGGATCATCGGGGGTTAGTGTTAGGTTTTTTAAGGGTTTATTGGGTGGGTTTTATTTTTAGCTTATGGTTTTGGGCAATGTAAAAGAGCTAAATACCCTTTTAAGGACAATGTCCATCCAAATGCCCTTTTCAGGGCAATGGTTAGCTTAGGTTTATTTAGATATGATTTTATTTGGGGGGTTGGTTGTGTGGGTGGTGGGTTTTACTGTTGGGGGGTTGCTCCTATTTTTTTACAGGTAAAAGAGCTGATTTCTTTGGGGCAATGACCATTGGCAGTTTAGTGTAGGCTAGGGTTTTTTTTATTTTGGGGGGGGGCTTTTTTATTTTGATAGTGCTATTAGATTAGGAGTAATTCATTTTTATTTTTGATAATTTCTTTTTTTTAATTTGTGTAATTTAGTGTTTATTTTTTTTTGTAACTTAGAAAAATTTATTTTGTTAATTTAATTTATTTTATTTTATTGTAATGTTAGGTGTTAGTAAAAGGCACTTTAGGTTTTATTTTACATGTAAATGTGTATTTATTTAACTAGGTAGCTAGAAAATAGTTAATAACTATTTACTAACTAGTCTACCTAGTTAAAATAAATACAAACGGGGGGCGTGTCCGGGCCATGGTCTAAGATGGCCGCTAAATTGGGAGCTCTGCCATATAGAGTTACAATCCACCTGTAATCTAAAAATCTGAATAGGCATCCAACAAGATCCTATATTCCAGGAGGCTGAGAGTACTGAACTGACTGGACCTATATAAAAATAAAAGTTTTTTATTGTGGCAGAACTTCTCAAACTGGACCGCTGAGTGTCCCTGGCAGCCTCTGAGGAGAGGGACCCCAGCTCCCCCCCCCGGGGAAACCGGGTAAGCAGAGTCACTTGACATCCTCTGCTCAATATCTGCAACATAGAGGAGGACCTCTATATCAATATGTGAGCCTTGTTTGCTCAATCTGAGCAGTGGATAAACCATAGATTTGACCGGCTCATGGCACTAACAGGTACCCCTGTAGAGGAGCCATGTGGGCTTCCTGAGGTGGAGCAGATAGTTTTGAGCGCTCAGAGTGGCGCGAACCAGCAACAGGATGAGAGCCCTTATACTAGAGCCAATATACTGGAAAGGAAGCAGCGGGAGAGTAGCCCTGAAAAGGAAAGCTCGGAAGTTGGCAGTGAGTTGGGAGCTTTTCTGGAACATACCTTGCTCGAAGGGATCATCGCATCTGAGGGGACTGTCACCAATGGACGAGAACTAACAGTGGCACATAACGGAGATAGTGAGGAGGACCCCCAGACCTTTGTAGCCTGCCTGGTCACACGGAGGAGAGCGGCCAGCTCCCGAGTAATCGGCTCGGCGGGTAAGAATCCACGAGTTGTAGCACTCTACTATCCTGTCACCCTGGATCCCGACGGGGTACCAGGAGGTGTTCAAGATTCAGACGCTCATATTAAAATGGGGGTCGGATGAAGAGTCCCAGGAGAAGATAGTCTCTAAGGTGCCAGGTCTAACTTTGTAATTTTCCTTCCCCCTATGAACTGCACCCTCTTGATCTTGGAATCGGACACTGTCCTGAGAGACGATAAGTGTGAAGCTATGGCTCTTGCAAGTATTTCTGAAAATGTTAGGCTCTCAATCTTACTATTAGTTTAATATATATATATATATATATATATATATATATATATATATATATATATATATATATATATATATATATATATATATTTGATGGCCTGTATAACCAGGCTATTCGCAAATGGGGTCACTTTTATCTATGCACTGAATTATTGTGATGTTTTGTTGGGCCCTGTACTACTATACCCTTGGTTTGACAACATATATTTACTACTTTATATTATGACCTGAGTAAACATGATAAGCAGAGAGGTCTGGCTCTGTCCTACTGAGAGAGAAGAGAAGGGGACATTTTTCAGATGCTCTATATTTTTGTTAAGAGCTAATAGCCATGCTCCGGTTCCATAAAAGAAGGTTCTCCCCCTATGTGTGTGGATATTTTTCTTTTTTCTTTTTTTCCTTTTTTGTTTTTCTGTTAGGTAGGCTTAAAAGAGACCTG
The DNA here is from genome assembly GCF_027579735.1 of Bombina bombina. Lineage (NCBI taxonomy): Eukaryota > Metazoa > Chordata > Amphibia > Anura > Bombinatoridae > Bombina > Bombina bombina. The sequence continues at coordinate 998,940,970 of NC_069504.1, read as the reverse complement.
TACCCCTAGACTAGATGACAGAGTTCCCTGAGGTCCTACAGGGGCCTTGTTAGATGTGGGGTAGATAAGCAACTTTAGATAAATATTCTATATATAGAGTTTAGTAGGTAACTAAATACTCCAGGTGGAATACTCATTAGTGGGATCAATGCATAAGAGGGTTTTATAATTGTAGTAGTGGCCGATTTTGGATCTGTAACCCTAACCCTGAAAGATATCTGGTAAACAGCATTTATCTGGACACACACCCCTCATTCCTAAGAGAACTGGCCTAGATGAAAAACAAGACATATGATAGTTTAACTGTTAGGCCCCTCTGTTCCTAACTTAAGTGCTGGAGTTAGTGAAGATAGTGAGATAACTGAGATTTCCATAATGGTCACTACACAGCATATAGGCTAATTATTTAAATAAATGTTCACCCTTGTATGGGTCTCTCATCACAGCGCAGTTATGTAAGGTGTGTTATAGCTTAAAATGTGTATGTGTCTGCAAGCTGCACTGTGTTATAACTATGTTACATATACCGACTGCATATCTCTGTGTCCTAAACTCACCACTGTGCCCTACCTATTTAGAATTCATGTTTTGATATCCTCATGTCGGTTTATTAGTTGCAGATGCTATTAAATTCAATATAAGAGCTGTGAATGGCCCATCAAGGCCTCTGGGTATGAGACAAAATTCTTTTATGTTATTTAGTTATACGCTTTTTTTTTAGCAATTTGAGGCTTTACATAAGCCTATAGTAACCTTAAGGGTATATGGAGAAACTAAACTTAACACCCTCTCAATGTAGTCCTCACCACTTATCCCTTTAATGGGGTATGTGCTCTTTTTATATTTTAGAGGTATGTTTTCTATAATATCTGAAGTTAAATGATGTTGACTCATAAGGACCTACATGTTCTTGTTCAAAACCTTTCTACAAAAGCCAGGTCTCAGAATTCACATGTATTCAGTTATTTTTGACTTGTCCAAGCTAACATGTCTATACATAAAATGAGGTATCACACATGGCTTTGTGCATATTCTCCCGATGAGAATCTACTGTTGTTCAAGGTTCTAAGACATGCCTATGTATTATATGTTTGAGTCTGGCTGTATGTCTATAGGTGTGTTGCCATGATTAATATTTGATTTTGTTTCTGTATGTTCTGAATACCTCAATACAAATTACGCTGGCTTTTTTCTGGCCGCACCTTTTAAATACCGCTGGTATTTAGAGTTCACAGAATGGCTGCGTTAGGCTCCAAAAAAGGAGCGTAGAGCATATTTACCGCAACTTTAACTCTCGATACCAGCGGTGCTTACGGACGTGGCAAGCTTCAAAAATGTGCTCATGCACGATTGCCCCATAGAAAACAATGGGGCTGTTTGAGCTGAAAAAAAACCTAACACCTGCAAAAAAGCCGCGTTCAGCTCTTAACGAAGCCCCATTGTTTGCTATGGGGAAACACTTCCTACGTCTGCACCTAACACCCTAACATGTACCCCGAGTCTAAACACCCCTAACCTTACACTTATTAACCCCTATTCTGCCTCCCCCGCTATCGCTGACACCTGCATATTTTTTTAACCCCTAATCTGCCGCTCCGTAAACCGCCACTACTTACATTATCGCTTTGTACCCCTAATCTGCTGCCCCTAACACCTCCGACCCCTATATTATATTTATTAACCCCTAATCTGCCCCCCACAACGTCGCCTCCACCTGCCTACACTTATTAACCCATAATCTGCCGAGCGGAACACACCGCTATTATAATAAAGTTATTAACCCCTAATCCGCCTCACTCCTGCCTAAATAACCCTATAATAAATAGTATTAACCCCTAATCTGCCCTCCCTAACATCGCCGACACCAAACTTCAAACATTAACCCCTAAACTGCCGACTGGAGCTCGGCGCTATTCTAATAAATGTATTAACCCCTAAAGCTAAGTCTAACCCTAACACTAACACCCCCCTAAATTAAATATCATTTAAATCTAACGAAATAAATTAACTATTATTAAATAAATTATTCCTATTTAAAGCTAAATACTTACCTGTAAAATAAATCCTAATATAGCTACAATATAAATTATAATTATATTATAGCTATTTTAGGATTTATATTTATTTTACAGGTAACTTTGTATTTATTTTAACCAGGTACAATAGCTATTAAATAGTTAAGAACTATTTAATAGCTAAAATAGTTAAAATAATTACAAAATTACCTGTAAAATAAACCTTAACCTAAGTTACAATTAAACCTAACACTACACTATCAATAAATTAATTAAATAAAATACCTACAATTATCTACAATTAAACCTAACACTACACTATCAATAAATTAATTAAATACAATACCTACAAATAAATACATTTAAATAAACTAACTAAAGTACAAAAAATAAAAAAGAGCTAAGTTACAAAAAATAAAAAAATATTTATAAACATTAGAAAAATATTACAAAAATTTTAAACTAATTACACCTACTCTAAGCCCCCTAATAAAATAACAAAGCCCCCCAAAATAAAAAAATGCCCTACCCTATTCTAAATTACAAAAGTTCAAAGCTCTTTTACCTTACCAGCTCTGAAAAGGGCCCTTTGCGGGGCATGCCCCAAGAAATTCAGCTCTTTTGCCTGTAAAAAAACACATACAATACCCCCTCCCCAACATTACAACCCACCACTCACATACCCCTAATCTAACCCAAACCCCCCTTAAATAAACCTAACACTAAGCCCCTGAAGATCTTCCTACCTTATCTTCACCTCACCGGGTATCACCGATCGGTCCTGGCTCCAAAATCTTCATCCAACCCAAGTGGGGGCTGGCGATCCATAATCCTGCGGCTGAAGAGGTCCAGAAAAGGCTCCAAAGTCTTCATGCTATCCGGGAAGAAGAGGCGATCCAGACCGGCAACCATCTTGATCCAAGCGGCATCTTCTATCTTCATCCGATGAGGAATGGCTCCATCATCAAGACCTCCAGCGCGGATCAATCTTCTTCCGACGACGTCCAACTGAAGAATGACGGTTCCTTTAAGGGACGTCATCCAAGATGGCGTCCCTCGAATTCCGATTGGCTGATAGGATTCTATCAGCCAATCGGAATTAAGGTAGGAAAATTCTGATTGGCTGATGGAATCAGCCAATCAGAATCAAGTTCAATCCGATTGGCTGATCCGATCAGCCAATCAGATTGAGCTCGCATTCTATTGGCTGATTGGAACAGCCAATAGAATGCGAGCTCAATCTGATTGGCTGATCGGATCAGCCAATCGTATTGAACTTGATTCTGATTGGCTGATTCCATCAGCCAATCAGAATTTTGCTACCTTAATTCCGATTGGCTGATAGAATCCTATCAGCCAATCGGAATTCGAGGGACACCATCTTGGATGACGTCCCTTAAGGAACCGTCATTCTTCAGTTGGACGTCGTCGGAAAAAGATTGATCCGCGCTGGAGGTCTTCACGATGGAGCCTTTCCTCATCGGATGAAGATAGAAGATGCCGCTTGGATCAAGATGGTTGCCGGTCTGGATCGCCTCTTCTTCCCGGATAGGATGAAGACTTTGGAGCCTCTTCTGGACCTCTTCAGCCGCAGGATTATGGATCGCCAGCCCCCGCTTGGGTTGGATGAAGATTTTGGAGCCAGGACCGATCGGTGATACCCGGTGAGGTGAAGATAAGGTAGGAAGATCTTCAGGGGCTTAGTGTTAGGTTTATTTAAGGGGGGTTTGGGTTAGATTAGGGGTATGTGGTGGTGGGTTGTAATGTTGGGGAGGGGTATTGTATGTGTTTTTTTACAGGCAAAAGAGCTGAATTTCTTGGAGCATGCCCCGCAAAGGGCCCTGTTCAGGGCTGGTAAGGTAAAAGAGCTTTGAACTTTAGTAATTTAGAATAGGGTAGGGCATTTTTTTATTTTGGGGGGCTTTGTTATTTTATTAGGGGGCTTAGAGTAGGTGTAATTCGTTTAAAATTGTTGTAATATTTTTCTAATGTTTGTAAATATTTTTTTATTTTTTGTAACTTAGTTCTTTTTTATTTTTTGTACTTTAGTTAGTTTATTTAAATGTATTTATTTGTAGGTATTGTATTTAATTAATGTATTGATAGTGTAGTGTTAGGTTTAATTGTAGATAATTGTAGGTATTTTATTTAATTAATTTATTGATAGTGTAGTGTTAGGTTTAATTGTAACTTAGGTTAGGATTTATTTTACAGGTAATTTTGTAATTATTTTAACTATTTTAGCTATTAAATAGTTCTTAACTATTTAATAGCTATTGTACCTGGTTAAAATAAATACAAAGTTACCTGTAAAATAAATATAAATCCTAAAATAGCTATAATATAATTATAATTTATATTGTAGCTATATTAGGGTTTATTTTACAGGTAAGTATTTAGCTTTAAATAGGAATAATTTATTTAATAAGAGTTAATTTATTTTGTTAGATTTAAATTATATTTAATTTAGGGGGGGTGTCAGGGTTAGGGTTAGACTTAGCTTTAGGGGTTAATCCATTTATTACAGTAGCGGCGAGATTCGGTTGGCAGATTATGGGTTAATAATTGAAGTTAGGTGTCGGCGATGTTAGGGAGGGCAGATTAGGGGTTAATACTATTTATTATAGGGTTATTGAGGCGGGAGTGAGGTGGATTAGGGGTTAATAACTTTATTATAGTAGCGGTGCGGTCCGCTCGGCAGATTAGGGGTTAATAAGTGTAGGCAGGTGGAGGCGACATTGAGGGGGGCAGATTAGGGGTTAATAAATATAATATAGGGGTCAGCGGTGTAAGGGGCAGCAGATAAGGGGTACATAAGTATAACGTAGGTGGCGGTCGGCAGATTAGGGGTTAAAAAAATGTTATCAAGTGGCGGCGATGTGGGGGGACCTTGGTTTAGGGGTGCATTGGTAGTTTATGGGTGTAAGTGTACTTTAGAGCACAGTAGTTAAGAGCGTTATAAACCGGCGTTAGCCCAGAAAGCTCTTAACTACTGACTTTTTTCTGCGGCTGGAGTTTTGTCGTTAGATTTCTAATGCTCACTTCAGCCAAGACTCTAAATACCGGCGTTAGAAAGATCCCATTGAAAAGATAGGATACGCAATTGACGTAAGGGGATCTGCGGTATGGAAAAGTCGCGGCTGAAAAGTGAGCGTTAGACCCTTTAATGACTGACTCCAAATACCAGAGGGCGGTAAAAACCAGCGTTAGGAGCCTCTAACGCTGGTTTTGACGGCTACCGCCCAACTCTAAATCTAGGCCTTAGTTATTAATACTAAGTTTTATTTAGAATTATTTTAATTATATTAAAGTTAGGGGGTGTTAGGGTTACATTAGGTTTAGACTTAGGGTTACGTTAGGGGTTAATATATTTATTTAGTGTTAGTGATGAGGGAGGACAGAGGTTTAGGGGTTAATAACTTTACTGTAGTGGCAGCGGCGACATTGGGAACGGCAGATTAGGGGTTAATAAATTTATGTAGGTGGTGGCAACGTTGGGGCAGCAGATTAGGGGTTAAAAAGTGTAGGTAGGTGGCGGCGACATTGGGGGCAGCAGATTAGAGGTAATAAGTGTAATGTACGTGTTGGCGATGTCGGGGATGGCAGATTAAGGGTGTTTAGACTCTGGGTTTATGTTAGGGTGTTAGGTTTAACATACATTTGCAGGTGTTAGGCTTTTTTTTTAGCTGGCTCTCCCCATTGATGTCTATGGGGAAATCGTGCACAAGCACGTCAAAACACTGCTTGTATTTGGATGCGGTATGGAGCTCTCAATGCAACCATAACGCCCGCACAAGCCGTTTTTTTGCAAACCTGTAATAGCAGCGCTATTAAAGGTGAGCAGTGAAAATAACTTGCAAATTATTATCGAGCAAGTCATAACGCAAAACTCGTTATCTGGCTGAATGTTACTAAGGGTCTGTTCAAATTTCACTATGAAACAACATTTGCATAAAAATATAGATGATTTCTGGAATCTGAAATAAAAGACAGTGGTGTTGACAATTGGAAAACAAACTTACAGTCAAATGGAAAAGTAATACATGAGATATTCTGCTGTTAAATAAAAATGCAATGCATATAAACATGACATTTATTTTAAATATGTTTATTAATAAAGCTACAAATTGCAAATATTTGAAATCTCTTCATTACTTACAACCAAATATGACTCCCACACTCTTCACTCTCCGTACACACCAATAATTGACACAACTACAATATGACTGGGTAAAAAGGCCGCAGCCCGTATTTATTAACTCATAATGAATAGTTAACAACTATAAAACCACAGTAACATTTTGTTAGTTACCTATGGTGCCGCCTACCAAATAGCCACACATGCCTTCCTCTGGCTACTGCCAGGCACGCCCCCAATCTTCAAACTCTCCCGCATCTTCAAGGGAGATACCACTTAATCTTAAACTCACCTCATAAGGCCAGCACCCGCCACAGCTGCAACAACCTCAACTTTTAGTACAGGGAGGGAGGGAGCTTCTTCCCGCTTCAAAATAGACCGCCTGACAGCTTCCTCTGTTCCTCCCTATTTGAGCACTACTAAACGCCTCCCCCTGACTACTACCTTCCCTAGCAACCTTACTTTGCGGCCTACAGTGTGGTCAGTAAACCCTCCACTCAATTTCTTTCCTTCTGGGGTTCAATTTATGTTGCTTTAATGAGATTTCCATCAAAGTGAAAGAGGCTCTGAATGTTGCCTTCCAGCAATGTTGAAAGCTTGCCCATCTGTGCGACTGTGTGTGTGTGTGTACGTTCATCATTTCACAAGTTATGAGGGCAATAAGCAATCTTATTCAAGTATCATAGCTATATGAGATAACTACATATGTGATAATATGGTCTACCTACATATAAATCCAACACTTTGGGCTAGATTACGAGTGGAGCGCTTTTGTTTGTGTGCAAGTGATATAGGTTTTTTTTGGCTTTTTGCACGCGTCGGAAATAGTGCGCGTATTATAGGTACAGTTACACTCATATACACACTATCTGATAAAAATTATTTTAAAAGTATATGTATATATATACATACATATACACATAGAAACATATGTATACACAAGTACAGTATATATACAAAGAGCCGTGTGTCAGCCCACCTAAGACTGTATATAATAGTGTAACCTTGGTTAACTAAGTAATACGAAAAATGTATGTATGTAATTAAGAAAAAAAGTATTTCCTAGCCGGCACAGACACATACCTATCCTAAGATAGTAAATAAATCATGCAATAAAATTTTGTGAGCAAAGTAAGGTTAATCCCAAGGTGACAGGTACCCCTATCTCAGAGATATCCACAATATATACCATATATTAGATTAAATGAATTTATTAATGTGCACAAATACTCGACATATGTGTCAAAAATGAATGACTAATTGCCAAATAATCAACTTATACAATTAATAACTAACAACCAATGGCCATTGGATCCTATATAGTAATACCCCTAAAGAAACTGTCAAGGGCTCGTATAATCCATATACACCATTTTTAAATCCCAAATCCAGTATTGGTAATAGAGGGTATTTAGTAGCAGTCACACATTGGCCCTTATCCGTACTAACAGCTGAGCAGTCGACACATTTATTATTGCACAAGTAATTGGTTGCGCAGTCCCTTCTCTTGCATTTGGGAAACCAAGATCCGGCTCTGCAAATCAATGTGGGGTGATTTCCCCATGCCACCACATAAGCGAGTCTGTACAGTAAGGGCTACTCAGATGTTTTCAGGTTCAGTTTATCTGTAAGTACTTCCTCATTTCTTTTTACAAGAGAGAGACATTTTTTCAGGTGTTGATCGTAACTTTTACATTTAATGTTCAACACCTTGGTAGTTTTTTTTTTAGAAACTTTCTCCTAGATTACGAGTGTCTTGCGTTAGGGTTAAAAAGCAGCATTTTCCTGTCCCAACGCTGCTTTTTAACGCTCGCTGGTATTACGAGTCTTGCAGGTACAGATGTACCGCTCACTTTTTTGGCCAGACTCAGAAATACCGCAAATCCACTTACATCAATTGCGTATCCTCGCCTAGATTACGATTTTTGCTTTAGGGTTAAAAAGCAGTGTTTGCCATTCCCAATGCTGCTTTTTAACACCTGCTGGTATTACGAGTATTGCATGTACAGGTGTACCGCTCACTTTTTTGGCCAGACTCGAAAATACCGCAAATCCACTTACGTCAATTGCGTATCCTCTTTTTTCAATGGGACTTGCATAGCGCCAGTATTACGAGTCTTCCAAAAAGTGAGCGGCACGCCCTCTCCTGTCAAGACTGGTACCACATTTTAAAGTCAGTAGTTAAGAGTTTTACACTACAACGCCGTAGCATAAAACTCTTAACTAAAGTGCTAAAAAGTACACTAACACCCATAAACGACCTATTAACCCCTAAACCGAGGCCCCCCCACATCGCAAACAGTAAAATAAAATGTTTAACCCCTTATCTGCTGAACCGGACATCGCTGCCAATATAATAAACATATTAACCCCTAAACTGCCACACTCCTGCATCACAAACACTATTTAAATATTATTAAACCCTAATCTGTAGGCCCTAACATCACAGACACCTACCGAAATTTATTAACCCCTAATCTGCCGCCCCCAACGTCGCTGCCACTATATTAAATGTATTAACCCCTAAACCTAAGTCTAACCCTAACCCTAACCCCCTAACAAATAAAATTACAATAAATCTAAATAAAATTACTACAATTCACTAAATTATTCCTACTTTAAACTAAATACTTACCTATAAAATAAACCCTAAGCTAGCTACAATATAACTAATAGTTACATTGTAGCTATCTAAGGCCTAGATTTAGAGTTTGGTGGTAGCCGTCAAAACCAGCGTTAGAAGCTCCTAACGCTGGTTTTAGGCTACCGCCGGTATTTGGAGTCGGTATTTGGAGTCAGTCAGGAAAGGGTCTAATGCTCACTTTCCAGCCGCGACTTTTCCATACCGCAGATCCCCTTACGTCATTTGCGCATCCTATCTTTTCAATGGGATCTTTCTAACTCCGGTATTTAGAGTCGTGGCTGAAGTGAGCGTTAGAAACGTTGCCACCACCTACATAAATTTATTAACCCCTAATCTGCCGTTTATAAAGCTCTTAACTACTGTGCTCTAAAGTACACTAACACCCATAAACTACCTATGTACCCCTAAACCGAGGTCCCCCCACATCGCCGCCACTCGATTAAATTTTTTTAACCCCTAATCTGCCGACCGCCACCTACGTTATCCTTATGTACCCCTAATCTGCTGCCCCTAACACCGCCGACCCCTGTATTATATTTATTAACCCCTAACCTGCCCCAAATAACGTCGCCGCCAGCTACCTACAATAATTAACCCCTAATCTGCCGACCGTAAAGCGCCGCTACTTACGTTATCCTTATGTACCCCAAATCTGCTGCCCCTAACACCGCCGACCCCTGTATTATATTTATTAACCCCTAACCTGCCCCAAACAACGTCGCCGCCAGCTACCTACAATAATTAACCCCTAATCTGCCGACCGCAAAGCGCCGCTACTTACGTTATCCTTATGTATCCCTAATCTGCTGCCCCTAACACCGCCGACCCCTATATTATATTTATTAACCCCAAATATGCCCCCCACAACGTCGCCTGCACCTGCCTACACTTATTAACCCCTAATCTGCCGAGCAGACCGCACCGCTATTATAATAAAGTTATTAACCCCTAATCCGCCTCACTAACCCTATAATAAATAGTATTAACCCCTAATCTGCCCTCCCTAACATTGCCGACACCTAACTTCAAACATTAACCCCTAATCTGCCGACTGGAGCTCACCACTATTTTAATAAATGTATTAACCCCTAAAGCTAAGTCTAACCCTAACACTAACACCCCCCTAAGTTAAATACAATTTAAATCTAACGAAATTAATTAACTCTTATTAAATAAATTATTCCTATTTAAAGCTACTTACCTGTAAAATAAATCCTAATATAGCTACAATATAAATTATATTTATATTATAGCTATTTTAGGATTTATATTTATTTTACAGGTAACTTTGTATTTATTTTAACCAGGTACAATAGCTATTAAATAGTTAAGAACTATTTAATAGCTAAAATAGTTAAAATAATTACAAAATTACCTGTAAAATAAATCCTAACCTAAGTTACAATTAAACCTAACACTACACTATCAATAAATTAATTAAATAAACTACCTACAATTATCTACAATTAAACCTAACACTACACTATCAATAAATTAATTAAATACAATATCTACAAATAACTACAATGAAATACACTAACTAAAGTACAAAAAATAAAAAAGAACTAAGTTACAAAAAATAAAAAAATATTTACAAACATCAGAAAAATATTACAACCATTTTAAACTAATTACACCTACTCTAAGCCCCCTAATAAAATAACAAAGCCCCCCAAAATAAAAAAATGCCCTACCCTATTCTAAATTACTAAAGTTCAAAGCTCTTTTACCTTACCAGCCCTGAACAGGGCCCTTTGCGGGGCATGCCCCAAATAATTCAGCTCTTTTGCCTGTAAAAAAAACACATACAATACCCCCCCAACATTACAACCCACCACCTAAATACCCCTAATCTAACCCAAACCCCCCTTAAATAAACCTAACACTAAGCCCCTGAAGATCTTCCTACCTTATCTTCACCATACCAGGTTCACCGATCGATCCAGAAGAGCTCCTCCGATGTCTTGATCCAAGCCCAAGCGGGGGCTGAAGATGTCCATGATCCGGCTGAAGTCTTCATCCAAGCAGGAGCTGAAGAGGTCCATGATCCGGCTGAAGTCTTCTATCAATGGAATCTTCAATCTTCTTTCTTCCGGATCCATCTTGCAGACCTCCGACGCGGAACATCCTGCTGGCCCGACGGACTACCGACGAATGAAGGCTCCTTTAAGGGACGTCATCCAAGATGGCGTCCCTCGAATTCCGATTGGCTGATCAGCCAATCGGAATTAAGGTAGGAATATTCTGATTGGCTGATGGAATCAGCCAATCAGAATCAAGTTCAATCCGATTGGCCGATCCGATCAGCCAATCAGATTGAGCTCGCATTCTATTGGCTGATCGGAACAGCCAATAGAATGCGAGCACAATCTGATTGGATGATCGGATCAGCCCATCGGATTGAACTTGATTCTGATTGGCTGATTTATTTTACAGGTAATTTTGTAATTATTTTAACTATTTTAGCTATTAAATAGTTCTTAACTATTTAATAGCTATTGTACCTGGTTAAAATAAATACAAAGTTACCTGTAAAATAAATATAAATCCTAAAATAGCTATAATATAAATATAATTTATATTGTAGCTATATTAGGATTTATTTTACAGGTAAGTATTTAGCTTTAAATAGGAATAATTTATTTAATAAGCGTTAATTAATTTAGTTAGATTTAAATTATATTTAACTTAGGGGGGTGTTAGTGTTAGGGTTAGACTTAGCTTTAGGGGTTAATACATTTATTAGAATAGCGGTGAGCTCCAGTCGGCAGATTAGGGGTTAATGTTTGAAGTTTGGTGTCGGCGATGTTAGGGAGGGCAGATTAGGGGTTAATACTATTTATTATAGGGTTAGTGAGGCGGATTAGGGGTTAATAACTTTATTATAATAGCGGTGCGGTCCGCTCGGCAGATTAGGGGTTAATAAGTGTAGGCAGGAGGAGGCGACATTGTGGGGAGCAGATTAGGGGTTAATAAATATAATATAGGGGTCGGCGGTGTTAGGGGCAGCAGATTAGGGGTACATAGGGATAATGTAAGTAGCGGCGCTTTACGGAGCGGCAGATTAGGGGTTAATAATAATATGCAGGGGTCAGCGATAGCGGGGGCGGCAGATAAGGGGTTAATAAGTGTAAGGTTAGGGGTGTTTAGACTCGGGGTACATGTTATAGTGTTAGGTGCAGACGTAGGAAGTGTTTCCCCATAGGAAACAATGGGGCTGCGTTAGGATCTGAACGCGGCTTTTTTGCAGGTGTTAGGGTTTTTTTCAGCTCAAACAGCCCCATTGTTTTCTATGGGGGAATCGTGCACGAGCACGTTTTTGAAGCTGGCCACGTCCGTAAGCAACTCTGGTATCGAGAGTTGCAGTGGCGTTAAATATGCCTGTACGCTCCCTTTTTGGAGCCTAACGCAGCCGTTCTGTGAACTCTCAATACCAGAGGTATTTAAAAGGTGCGGCCAGAAAAAAGCCAGCGTTAGCTACGCGGGTCGTTACCGACAAAACTCTAAATCTAGGCCCAAGGGTTTATTTTTATTTTACAGGCAACTTTGTATTTATTTTAACTAGGTATAATAGTTATTAAATAGTTATTAATTATTTAATAACTACCTAGTTAAAATAAATACAAAAGTACCTGTAAACTAAAACACTACACTATAATTAAATTAATTACCTAAACTAAATACAATTAATTACAATTTTAAAAAATTATCTAAAGTACGGAAAAAAAAACTTTAAATGACAGAAAATAATAAAATAATTACAAGATTTTTAAACTAATTACACCTAATCTAATCCCCTAACAAAATAAAAAAGCCTCCTAAAATAAAAAAGGGCCTTTTGCGGGGCATTGCCCCAAAGTAATCAGCTCTTTTACCTGTAAAAAACAAATACAATCCCCCAATATTAAAACCCGCCACCCACACAACCAACCCTACTCTAAAACCCACCCAATCCCCCCTTAAAAAAACCTAACACTAACCCCTTGAAGATCACCCTACCATGAGACGTCTTCACCCAACCGGGCCGAAGTGGTCCTCCAGATGGGCAGAAGTCTTCATCCAATCCAGGCAGAAGAGGTCCTCCAGACGGGCAGAAGTCTTCATCCAGATGGCATCTTTTATCTTCATCCATCCGGCGTGGAGCAGCTCCATCTTCAAAACATCTGACGCAGAGCATCCTCTTCATCCAGAGTCTTCTTCAACAATGACGGTTCTTTTAAATGACGTCATCCAAGATGGCGTCCCTTTAATTACGATTGGCTGATAGAATTCTATCACTAAACGCCGCCACTATACTAAAATGTTTAACCCCTATCCCGCCGCTCCCAGACCCCGCCGCAACTAAATAAAGTTATTAACCCCTATCCCGCCGCTCCCGGACCCCACCACAACTAAATAAAAGTATTAACCCCTATCTCACCACTCCCGGACCCCACCACAACTAAATAAAAGTATTAACCCCTATCCCGCTGCTCCCAGACCCCACTGCAACTAAATAAAAGTATTAACCCCTAAACCCCTGGCCTCCCACATCACTACCACTAACTAAACCTATTAACCCCTAAACCGCCAGCCCCCCACATCGCCATAAACTAAATTAAGCTATTAACCCCTAAACCTAAAAACCCCCTTACTTTACATTAAAATTACAACATCCCTATCTTATAATAAATTTAAACTTACCTGTAGAATTAAATTATTAAACTATTAATTGACCTACCCTAACTATTATACTAAAATTACTAAATTAAATATATTACTTATTAAAAAAAACTAACCCTACTCAAACTATTTAAATCTACAATAAAAAATTACTAAGTTACAAAAAAAACATAACACTAAGTTACAAAAAACAAACACTAAGTTAAAAAAAATGTAAAAAAAGTCAAAAATAAAAAAGAATTACACCTAATATAATAGCCCTATTAAAATAAAAGCCCCCCCCAATAAAAAACCCTAGCCTACAATAAACTACCAATAACTCTTAAAAGGGCCTTTTGGGGGGCATTGCCCCAAAGAAATCAGCTCAATTACCTGTAAAGAAAAATACAAACACCCCCCCAACAGTAAAACCCACCACACACACAACCAACCCCCCCAAATAAAAACCCTATCTAATAAACCTAAGCTCCTTATTGCCCTGAAAAGGGCATTTGTATGGGCATTGCCCTTAAAAGGGCATTTAGCTCTTTTACTGCCCAGACCCTACTCTAAAAATAAAACCCACCCAAAAAAACCTTAAATAAACCTAACACTAACCCCTGACGATCCACTTACAGTTCTTGAAGTTCCACTTGAAGGATACATCCAGCAAGTAAGAAGTCTTCATCTGGGCGGCAAAGAAGTCTTCATCCGGGAGGCCTCTTCCGTCTTCATCCAGCCGGTGAAGTCTTCATCCATACGGCCTCTTCTATCTTCATCCACCCTGTGCGGAGCGGGTCCATCCTGAAGACATCCGGCGTGGAGCGGGTCTATCCTGAAGACATCCGACGAGGAGCTCCTCTTCAATACGGTCTCCGCCATAAACTGATCTTGAATGCAAGTGACGTCATCCAAGATGGCATCCCTTGCATTCCTATTGGCTGAAAGGTTCCAATCAGCCAATGCGATTAGAGCTGCTAAAATCCTATTGGCTGTTCCAATCAGCCAATAGGATTGAGCGCTCATCCTTTTGGCTGATTGGAACAGATAATAGGGTGAGAGCTTCTTGCCGGCTGGATGGATCTTTCAAGCGGAACTTCAAGAACTGTAAGTGGATCGCCTGAGGTTAGTGTTAGGTTTATTTAAGGGTTTTTTGGGTGGGTTTTATTTTCAGAGTAGGTTCTGGGCAGTAAATGAGATAAATGCCCTTTTAAGGGCAATGCCTATACAAATGCACTTTTCAGGGCAATGGGGAGCTTAGGTTTTTTAGATAGGGGGCGTGATCCAATATACGGCGTAGTTTTCTGCGCAAGCAAGGCAACTCGTGCCGCTCGTAATTTCACCTCGCACATCGGGGTATTACATATACTATGCCGTCAGATACTAAAGTGGCGTAAGTAGGACAAACTGGCGTTCTTCCGAAAAGTGCGCAAATACACATTTTAGTCATCGCAAGTACTTACGCCAGTATTTTGTCCACGTAAAGTCTCAATAAAGTGTAGTTTTATGCAAATTAGGCTAACACTCATAAAAATGACCCGCGACTTCATCTAAAAATGTGCAAAGTAATTACGCTATTCAAAATTCATATATAAACCCATGCGCAGCCGCCATTTTCTTCAGTGTGTTTGGATGGTTCGTTGAGCTACAGCACACAACACTGGAGAGTTGAGAATTAGTTAGAGTAGAGAGAGAGAGGCGCAAACAGAGGAGTTAGTTAGGTCGCATTGTTGGTTGGGTAAGCTTGTACACTTACACATCTTTTTACATATTGCACACATTTTGCATACATACATATACAAAATACACAACACTTTTTTTTTTCTAACACCTCACACATTTTTTTTTCAATTTTACAGTGTGATAGGCTGAGTGTTTGGTTGTGATTGTGTGTGATTGAACTGGGAGTGAGTGTGAGTTTGTGTAGTGTGAGGATGGTAGGGAGAGGTAGGGAGGAGGGGAGAGGAGTGGCAGGTAGAGGAGTATTGTAGCAGACAGGAGGAGCAGCGGGGTCCCCGTTAGGGAGTAAGTGGAGTGGGGAGAAAGAGAAGATGGGGCAGGAAGCCATGCATCAGAGGGGAACAGGAGGTGGTCCACCTCTGGACACAGAATACAACACCTGGCAGGAGATGATACGCAGGTCCCTGAGTATCACAGCAGTCCATGAACTTCCAGGGGCTCGTGACTCAGGGGCTGCAACCACAGCACCTCATGCTGGTGAGTAACATCCCACACACCAGTATCATATGTATTTGAGATATAACATCCTTTAATGTCACACATTCATGTACACAATGAGGAGCATGGTATTTGGCCTACTAAAAAAAACATCTACAATTATATTTGACATTAATGCTACTTAACACAATGCAATTCATGATATGAGGTGGAATAGTGCAATACTAACATGTCTCAGAGTAACACAGGCCACAAGCCACATGTAGAGTTTTCAGTAAATGGACACTATAGCCATCACAATAGTTTTAGCTCAGAAAGCAGGTTCTGTGCCTACATCAGGCTAAAGTAAATTGTGTGACCATAGTGTCACTTAAAGAACACATTTTCTCCATCATTGACATGTACACATAACTATTGTATGAAACACATACCTGTATACTGTGCAGATTAAAATCCCTCATATCACAAATCACATTGTGCACATGCATGTTATAGAGTTTGACATGAGAATGAGTATAGGCCCTAGCATGTATCAATGTACATTGTATGCCCACATGGACATATATATGGCTGTACTAATCCCTCTCATCATTTGACTCCTCCACAGAATCTCCTGTCACCAGGCTGCAAACAGGCATGCTGCCACCTCCACCACCACCACCAGTCACAGGCATGCAGCCACCACCACCACCAGTCACAGGCATACAGCTACCACCACCAGGAGTCTTTAGGCAAGAACTTGAACATTATGCTCCCAGGCATGAGCAGGGTTGGATGGCATCAGTAGAGGACCCGAAAGTGATGCCACCACCATTGGCATATGACCCCTGGCCAGAGGAATACTCTTCTTTTGGCTTTGAGGGGGAGCCAAGTCAGCCACAAAGGGTACATGTCTTTACCCGCCCAACACAATATCAGGGCAGTCATGGATTTTATATACAAGGTATGTCCCAAGAAGTGCAAACTGGACAGGCTGAGTGGTCACACACTGCTCATCAATGTGACTACCAATACACCCCTGAGAGCTCCACCATCCTCTTCCCTTGGGAGAGCTCCACCACCCTCTTCCCTTGGGAGAGCTCCAGCATCCTCTTCCCTTTGGAGAGCTCCTGCATCCTCTTCCCTTGGGAGAGCTCCACCATCCTCTTCCCTTGGGAGACCTCCAGCATCATCTTCCCTTGGGAGAGCTCCAACATCTGCAGATGAGCATATAGCTGGAATTACTGAAGCACCAGCAGATGCAGCTGAGGATGTTGCACCAGGAGATGCAGCTGAGGATGCTGCACCAGCAGATGTAGCTGAGGATGTTGCACCAGCATATGCAGCTGAGGATGTCACACCAGTAATATCAGAATCAGCTGGACCTGCACATCAAGCACCGAGAAGCCCTGCTGCTGAAGAGCCTGTGGATGCTCTGTATTCTCCTCTGGGTGAAGAATACATTTCACTACAGAGGAGGCTCATAACAAGCTGTGAGAGCATTCAAAGAGGCCAACAGAGGTTTCACAGGAGACAAGAGAGGTTACTCAAGCGTAGCCTAGAGCTGCAAAGGGACCTTGCAGCATCATTAAATAGAATTGTACAAAACTAGTCGCAGATGATGAGAATTCAGTCTGATATGCAGATGCAGATGGACAATAGATGGCGGGTACAAAATCAACTCTTGGGTGTGTTGGTTGAGCACTTTACACACCAGCAGGACACTGCCTCCAGCCTATCATCTGTGGCCAGCACACCAGCAGAAACAGAACAATCCTCTCAAACCAGAACAAGGAAATCCACTACAGCCACCTCAGCTCCCTCATACAAGAAGCCAAAAAAGAAATAAATATTCTTATAGTTCACCATAAATCTTGTCCTCTGTTATTTACCATATATTTGTCATCCACATACATGTGAGGTGTGTTTTAGTACACTAATATTGTTAAAACATATAATATGACCTGTGTGGAAATGGCAAACAAAGGTAATATTATCATGCTTATGACATATTCATGTTCTAGAAAACACATCACATAGTTGTGTATGAAGGGTACATATAGTAATATTCACTTCTAAGATGTAAATCAAGGTTTCTCACATCCAATATAAATTGCAACATGGGTATATATATATATAAATAATAATGTATTTACAGAAGGTGTGAAAACAAGGTATAAACATCCATTTTCATTCTTATTAATGATAGTCAATAAATTATAGTGACATAAACATAAATTAAACAAATGAGACATTTTCAGTAATTAGGGTGGTTAAAGGAAGGGGGGTGGGATGTTGTAATTACACTTACATGCAGTGGAAATCCGCAGTATGTAATTCTGCAAGACATGATATATACACATGCAATGGTTGGTGAGGTAACGTCAAACATCATAATACATGTGAATGTTACGGTTTACTGTACTTATGAACAAGTAACTTACAGAAGTATTAACAGATGACAAGGTCCCTCACTTCATTCCCCCTCAGTGTCCCACTGTCCACATCCTCAGGTACAGGAACCAGCTGCTGATCTTGTTCTGGTTTCATGTCCCCCAATATACGTGTGTCCACATCAATGTTATGGAGAATACAACATGCATTGACAATGGAACACACTTTGTTGGGGTTATACTGTAAAGCTCCGCCTGTCAAATCCAGACACCTGAATCTGGTTTTGAGTAGGCCGAAGCTCCTTTTGATGACATTTCTGGTCCGTATGTGGGCCTCCTGGTACCTGAGTTGTGGCTCTGTAAGGGGGTGTACCAAGGGGATTGCGTCGCCTGTCATGTAACATATATATTCTGATTACTACAGGTTCATTATGTGCTTAAAGGGACATAACATGGATTTCATTTAAAAGATATATTTTTCAAATACATTAAATTGGTGCATTGTAAGCAATCTATTTTTATGCCAGGATTAGTCTAGACAAAATTCTATTTTCATGATTCAGATAGAACATTCCATTTTAATAAAATGTCCTTTTAAGTGAAAAACTATTTATAGTATACTGTCCCTTTAAAAAGGGACATGAAAAACACATTTCTTCTTTCATGAGTTAAAAATAAGCTGCATTTTTATTTAACTTTATAATTTACTTCTATTATGTAATTTGCTCCATTCTCTTGATATAATTTGCTGACAAGCATATTAGATATGCTCATTAGCTGCTGATTGGTGGCTGCACATAGATGCCTCATATGATTGGCTCATCTATGTGCATTGCTATTTCTTAAACAAATATCTAAAGAATAAATCAAATGAGAAAATAGAAATAAATTGTAATGTTGTGTAACACATTGTATTCTCTATCTGAAACATGATAAAATTATTTTGTGTTTAGTGTCCCTTTAGTAGAAATATACAGATAGAATGAAGGTAGTGCATACTCACCAAGCAGCCAACCTCCCGAGAGTGTGCCAGATTCAAAAGCTGGAATAAGGAGGTCTGGCGCAGGATGTAGGAATCATGTGCACTACCTGGAAAGCCTGCATACACATATATGAATTTCAGAGTGGTATCGCAGACCATCTGGCAATTCAAGGAGTAAAACCCTTTCCTGTTAATATAGAGGAATGGCTCATCATGTGAGGCCACGATACGCACATGTGTGCAATCAATTGCCCCCATGACATTGGGAATACCCCCCAGTCGATAGAAGCCTTGTTTAAGACTGTTCCATTCCTGGGGGGTACGGGAGAAATGAATGTATCGCTGTGTCTGGTTATCTAGAGCAGTCAAAACCTCCCCTAGAATCCTGGAGAAGGTTGACTGCGCTAGGCCAGACACAAGCCCTTCTGTTGGCTGGAATGAGCCGGGTGCCAGGAAGTGTACAACACACAACAACTTCTGCATACCAGTCAGAGCTTGGTTCCGATTCGCTTGAGGGTCAATATCATCCTTCAAGACCTCATATAGGTCAATGAGGCTTACAGAAGTCAAGCGATACTTTTCCCTGACCTCTACTTCTGTCATCCAAAACAGGGTGACCCTAACCCTGTGTATCCTTGCTGCCCTTGCTCTTCCCCTCTGCTGATGTCGACGTCGTATAGGCCCTGCTGGCCTATGACCAGCTGCAGCAACAACAGCAGCAGGGGCAGCACCAGGAACAGGGACAACAGCAGGAGCAGCAGGGATAGCAGCAGCAGGAGCAGGGACGGCTACAGCACCCTGACCAGGGACCTTAGCAGCAACTATATCCTCCACAACAGGGGCTTGTAGGCTTCCAGCACCCCTGTGCCCCACGATGCTGTCTCTGTATGAATTGCAGATAATGCAGGGGAAACATGGTGGCTAATGAGGGTGTGCATTGCCAGGTGTTTTAAGGCTGCAGGTGAGAGGTTGTGCTGTTTGTGATTCGTTTGACACACTTGCAAGGGCAGGAATTCTGAATGCTTAGAAGAAGTTTAACTGTTTGAGATCTGCTGCCGATATGTATGTGATTACGCATGCGTTTGTTAGGCCTTCATGGAGTTACGTTGTTTTTTTAGTCAGTGCAAGGGTTCCTGTGCCTGCAATTTGTGGCGAGATGAGAATGGAGTAGATTTTCTGAAATCTGCGTGCGTAAGTCCTTACGCTGTATATTGGATACCAAATTGTGCATAGTTCTATGTTAGTGTATGGTTAAAAAAATTACGGCCGAAGGGTGAAATATACGCGCGTAACTTGTATGCTACATTGTATATGTGATACCAAATCTGTGCAAAATCTGGCATCGCCGGCTTCTGCGGGCAACTCTGCATATCGGATGGGGCCCAGGGCTTTTATTTGGAGGGGTTGACTGTGTGGGTGGTGGGTTTTACCGTTGGGGGGTGTTTGTATTTTTTTTTACAGGTAAAAGAGCTGATTTCTTTGGGGCAATGCCCCACAAAAGGCATTTTAAGGGTCATTGGTAGTTTATTGTAGACTTGGGTTTTTTATTTGAGGGGGGGGCTTTTTTATTTTGATAGGGCTTTTAACAACTATAAGTTACTATTTGTAAAGTAGTTTTTTTTTGTAACTTAGTAATTTTTTATTGTAGATTTAAATAATTTGAGAAGGTTAGATTTTTTAATATATAATATAGTTAATTTAATTGGTAGTTTAATGTAATTTTAGTATAATGGTTATGGTAGGTTAATTAATAGTTTAATATAGTTTAATTTAATTCTACAGGTAAGTTTAAATTTATTATAAGATAGTGTTGTTGTAATTTTAATGTAAAGTTAGCGTGTTGTTAGGTTTAGGGGTTAATAGCTTAATTTAGTTTATGGCGATATGGGGGGCTGGCGGTTTAGGGGTTAATAGGTTTAGTTAGTGGTATGATCTGGGAGACCAGGGGTTAATACTTGTATTTAGTTGCGGTGGGGTCCAGGAGTGGCGGGATAGGGGTTAATACTTTTATTTAGTTGCGGTGGGGTCGGGGCAGCAGATTAGGGGTGTTTAGACTTGGGGCTTATGTTTGGGTGTTAGGTGTAAAGTTTACTGGTTTTCTACCATATAAATCAATGTGATATCTGGCAGCATCAAACATATGCTTTCGCTGCTTTCAGACTCCCATTGATTCCTATGGCATCCGCGGCATCCAGGGTAGCAGATTGAAAACCAGGTATGCTGGGTCGGAATAGCCGCGAGTGTACCGGTTAACTATTTGATAACTTTGAAAAAGTGTCAAATAGTGCCGAATGTGTATTTGGAACATCTGTATTTCAACTTTTTCCGATCTGTAGGCTTTGATAACTAGGTCAAATCAAGCTCGCCACAATTACGCTGTTGAATTCCAGCGTATTTGTGGTTGACGGCTTGATAAATATCCCCCTAGGCATTAGTTGAACTCAGGGCTTAGTTCAGCAGGAGGCCCTACATTTTAACACTTCTACTCTCTGCTCACACCTATGTGTATTAGACTATATGACTGTGCTTAAAGGAAGCCAATGGGCTGGGCTACTATGCCAGCAACACCTGTTTTATATGAGAAAAAGGGCATATTCAAGGTAACTGGTATGCTGCTTTCAGTAAATGGGGAAGTATCTATTGCATTTAACATAGCAGGAACACTGGAACTAACCATTACAGAGACAGGAAAGGCAGGGAAAAAGCAAATAATATAATATAAAATAATATAAACAGGGGAGTAAAGGGTGTATTGTCAAAAATCATGGTCAAAACAGCTCAAAAAGATACAATATAAATAAAAATTGTAATATCTCAAAGAAAACCTAGTCAAGCCAAGAGTCAAATGTGAAATAGTAAATGTTTGAGTACCTAGATTTAAATAAAAATATAAGTTGTCAAAGGAATGTATAAAGTACAAAAGCAGTTTAAATAATAACCCAAATAAAAAAATGTACTGCCAAAGCATAATAATTCCATAATGGCAGTGTAATGTTGCTTGTCAGTATGGAACAAAATTAAGGGCCTGCCCCCTGCAGGCATTCTAATGAAAGTGTTCTTTGTGACTGTTACATTGTTGTAATGGAGAGGGAGGTTTTCTACCAACTGTATTTAAGGGCAGGCAACCATTTTACAGGCCTCTTCTTCATCAGCTGGCTGTCGAAGATTTTCAGGATGCAGAGATTGAGATGTTCCTCAGTGGCTCCAAAGAGGTTCCAGACTTCATTTCTGTCTCCTCCTCACCGGAACACTCAAAGACAGAATGACATAGGTATCCAGGAGCAGGGGGAGACCGTTCCTCCTACTCCTCTTTTGTCCCAACCTTTATTTCCCCCATCTCCCCCCCTTCCCCCTACTCCACTCAAGGTGACTAGCGAGATGAGGGAGGACCTGAGAATTTGGGAGCCATTCTTAGAGCAGTTTAATGGGGTTCTGCTTTGGAGGAGGCTACCCATGTCGAGCCAGGCCCAGCACTTATTCACAGAGGCCGCTGGTGTGGCTGGCTATGGTGCCTTTTTGGACAGTGAATGGAGTGCAGAGACATGGCTGAACTGGTGGGTCACACAAGGCTTGACACGTAGCCTTACCTTGTTAAATTTGTTCCCCATAATTGTAGATGTAGAACTTTGGGGGTATAAGCTTAGAGATCGCTCTATTATATTCTGGTCGGACAACTTGTGTGTGGTGTATGCCATAAACAGGTTGTCCGCATCATCTTCAGGGTTAGTCATTTATCTGAGGCACCTAGTTTTGCATTGCCTACAGCTCAATCTCCAATTCTTAGCTAAACACATACCAGGCGTGTACAACATCACGTTTCCAATGGAGTCAGTTTAGGAGGTTGGTGCCTTCAGTGGCCGTTAATGGCCTACCTTGTCCCGTTTTTCTCTGGCAGATAGCCGGGGGGTAGCAGCAGCGTTTCCACTAGAGAAATCATCACTGGCTCCTAATACCTGGAAAGCCTACACACACAGCACTGGAATGAATGGGAGGCATTCTGCGTTGCCAGAGGGGTGTCTGTGCAAGACGGACAGCAGGTACTGTTGGTAGAATGGTTGAATAGTCTGCATGGGCAGGGTGTTTCTCCCGGGCTGGTGTATAGCTTGCTGGCTACACTGTCCTTTTTTAAACTTTCTGGCATCCCAGACCTATGACACTCCTTCATAATTAGGAGGATGGTGAGGGGATGGGGTCGCTTGTCAGCTAGGCCTAAGGGTAAAAGGGAACCTATCACAGTTCTTCATCTAGGGGTCATCCTCCAGGCTGTTGAGGGTGTTTGCTCCTCTGTTTTTGAGGTGAAGCTGTTTCAATGTGCTTTTGCGCTGGCATTCTATGGGGCTCTGAGAGTAGGATAATTAGTTGCCCCTAATTGACAATCTCAAAGTACAGTGCTACAGGTAGAGCATGTTCGCTTTGTTGTTGATAGCACGTTCAAAAGTGGATCAAAATGCCAGGGGCCCCTGGTTATCCCTTCCAGCACAGGAAACAGCGGAGACCTACCGTTAGTGCTAGCCAGGGCTTATGCAGCAGTAAGACCGGTTGGGTGCTCCCAAATTTTAGTGCACACAGATAGCTCTTTGCTATCTAGGCACCAGTTCTTGAAAATGCTAGTGCTAGTGGCAAAGGCTGCAGTCCTAGACCCCAGCAAAATAGCTTTGCACTCTTTCAGGATTGGAGCTGCAACTAGCACAGCAGCGTTAGGTTGGACGGCAGACTCCATCAAGAAGCTAGGGAGGTGGCGTTCACAGCGTTACAAAGTTTATGTTCACCCTCTTACCTCAAGCTAGAATAAGGGGAGGTTAAGGCAGGTATTGTCTCTGGTCAGTTGTAAGTGTCAAGCTGTGGGTTTTTCTTTAGTTTTCCTTCAAATATTGATGGTCAGTTTCTTGTTCTTAGTTTTTCTTGGACTGCCCATTAGGGTGTTGATTGTGGGCCACTCCTTTGTCCATTGGGCAGTGATCCAAGGACATTCCTTAACAGATGGCCAAAAGCTAGGTTTCCAGAGATCCCAGATGTCCTTGCGTTGGTTAGGTCGGAGAGGGCTTTAATGGTGCGAGCTGCCGGCGTTCATGATGGATGCGCATCGCAGATGGGGCAAGCCCCATGTGATCCTGTTGCACTTAGGTGGCAATGATTTAGGGGCCTTACCGGCCTTAGACCTCATTATTTTGATGAAAGCTGATGTGAGATGGTTAGCTACATTCTTCCCTGGGGTCAGGGTGGGCTGGTCAAATATCATTACCCACCTACATTGGCATAATTTTACTTCGGCCAGGTCTGCTGAGAGGGTTCGGAAGAAGATTAACAGAAAGCTGGGGAAAGCAGTATTGATCAATATTAGAAAATGTATAAAGCGCCTGAAAGGCTGGGTAATAGATAAGTCACTGATCTGACCAAATATTTTAATTTAGATATTCATGATGAAAATTAAAATTTTAAAATATTAATTTAATACAAAATACAGTAGTATAAAAACAATAAATATAAACAGTGGTACAATGTGGATGGGAAATCCCAGGCCAAAAATACATAAAATCCAAAAAATATCCAAATAATGTCCAACAAATAAAAGTGTCCAGAAGCCAAGTGTCCAAATTCTGTATCAGAAAAGTCACTGAAATAGATTCTTTAAATCCAAAATGGTGGTAATGATAAAGCTGATGTGGTGAGGTGAAAAATTGTGAAAAAATGTGATGAGAAATGTAAAAATATAAAAATATATTCAAAATATATATATATTTATATATAATGTGAAAAAACTCTCAAAAATTAGTGAAAAAATTTATAGTGAATGCAAAAAATCCTCCAAATGTGATCCTAGTAGTGGTCGTGTCTTTGAATTTTAGTGTTGAAATGTCCTATAAAAAATATAAAACAACATAGTGTAGACCATAAAATTAAAATGGAATTATTGAAAATTTGCTTACCCACTGTCAACGCGTTTCGGCCCCTACAAGGCCTTTCTCAAGACATACATTTGTTTAACACAAATGGCCTTATATAGGGTAAGTAATAAAACATATTTTGGTGCCAAAACCATCACTTTTTGGACCACCCACTTCCTGTTTGTGGTGTATTATGGGTAAAAACCCTAAATATATTAAGAGCCTTTAAAAAACTGAAGAAATAGAGAGGCTATTTTTTATTAGTATAGCTGTATGTACTCTGTTGTTAAAAATATATTAAATGTCTGTTTTGAGTCTTAGATGTTAATGTTATGGCTGTATTATACTGATGACATCCCTTCCGGTTTCGTTAATAACGGAAGTGTGCCAACCAGTAATGATTATAGAGGTAATGGAAATGATGACAAGCCGATTTAGCCGTTACTATCGACCGGAAGTGTCATAATAACGTTACTTCCATTTTCGGCTGTCTGATGTATAACTTTAATGGATATGTGAGATATCATAGTGAGAGCTATTTGCAGGCTGCCATTATATATTATCCAGTTGGCCAGTTGGTTATGTTTCAATAACAGGCTCAGATGTTTATTGAACCAGAAGACACCAAACTGGATGTTATCAAAATTTGCAAAACTGGATGTTTAAAAACGTCACTTCCGGTTACGGCTGAATCATAAATAAACTGATTAGGTATTATTATAGACCGGAAGTGTGATGGTCCCATCACTTCCGGTTTTGGCTAGCCGATGTTAGTGTTTGGCAAATATATGAATCACAAAAGGAGTAGTAGTTTATATTTCCCTTTTATAACAGCAAGACATAGAGGAACATGGCATAAAGGAAGATAACATG
Source organism: Bombina bombina (assembly GCF_027579735.1). Taxonomy (NCBI): domain Eukaryota; kingdom Metazoa; phylum Chordata; class Amphibia; order Anura; family Bombinatoridae; genus Bombina; species Bombina bombina. Next base: position 998,915,242 of record NC_069504.1, on the reverse strand, counting down.
GCATAAAGGAAGATAATGATAATTTGTTGAACCGGAAGTAGCGGTACCCGTCACTTCCGGTTTTGACCCGCATTGTCAATAATATGGATTATGTCAAACAGAACGCTCATAATTTTTTGTATCCTTAAATTATTCAATAACTCAATTTCCTATAGAGGGTTCAAACATTGTTTAACCTAATAATAAATAAATAATAAATAAATAAATAAATGATTATATGCTCAGTAAACATCACTTACGATGACAACTAAGTGATACGAATATTCTAGATATGCAGAGCGATGTATAAATGTATAGATATATAGAATATATAAAAAATATATATATAAAAAACATATAAAGAATATATAAAAATATATAAAAAACATATAAACATGATGATTTCAATCAAATAATAATAGCAGCTGGACAACAATATATGCAACGTAATACGTAGACTCTGCTAAAGTGGATGGTATCTCTATGAAACAGGTCAAGAGTTATATTAGATATATAAAAATTTGCATAAAAATCCCCATAAAATCACATAAATAGTACATAAGCATTTAATACATCTCCATTGAATGGAGTGGATGAATAAATGTAAAAGAGATAAAATGGCTCCCATAAACTGGGATATTAAGGAAAAAACTGAGATAAACTTAAAGCTAGATCATATATAATAAATGATGTCACATACTGATAGTGCTAATAAATGTAAGGTCTCTACTAAGCAAATGTCCCAAAAGATTGTGAAGCTTGTATTAGTGACTAGCCATATATAATCGATATATGTTCATTCCTAAGAATATGTACATTTTTGTTTTTAAAAATAAATATGTTCATTTTTTAAAATTATGTATTCATATTTAAAAATATATATTCATTTTAAAACTTAGACCCTTAAACAGTTAAAGGGCCACTAAACCCAAAATCTTTCTTTCATGATTCAGATAGAGAATAGAAATTTAAACAACATTACAATTTACTTCTATTATTTATTTTGCTTCATTTTTTAGATATCCTTAGTTGAAGAAAAAGCAATGCACATGGTGAGCCAATCACATGAGGCTTCTATGTGCAGCAACCAATCAGCAGCTACTGGGCATATCTAGATATGCTTTTCAGCAAAGAATATCAAGAGAATAAAACAAATTAGATAATAGAAGTAAATTAGAAAGATGTTTAAAATTGCTTTCTCTTTCTAAATCAAAAAAGAAAAAATGTGGGTGTCATGTCCCTTTAAAAATGAAAATTAAAAAATTAAAATTAAAAATTGTAGGATATATCCAAAATGAAATCTATATCCCTAAGAGCTTAGTGTCTAGTCTAAGATAGAAAATAAATTAGTGATCAGTGGTGACCAAAGAGAGAAGTAGACAATGATAATCATTTCGCTAAAGGAGAACTTCATCTTTTTGTAAACTTTTTTTAAAACCTTTTTAAACTTTATGAAAGGGGGGGGGGGTCATAGTATATTGGCAAAGCCATATATTGACCAATCCATGTAAGAACAAGTTGATGAATACTCTAGTACAGTGTGAACTCAGCAATAGCAGGTAAAATGACCCAAATCATTAGTAAGATTAAACATATATAATGGGTGTAAATGTGAAAGGACACAGAGGTAAATTAAAATAGATGGACTAAATCCTCTTTGTTATTGAGTCCTTTTGGGTGTTAACAGTCTAAGAGAAATATCCATTTGGATTATGTTGTTAAAAGCTTTTTCTCATGGTTTCCACCTCTCCAGTTTTTGCTGACTTTTTCGATGCCTGTATATTTCAAATCTTTGATGTTTCCTTTATGTATAGTTGTAAAATCAGTGGATATAGGAGGCGCTATAGAGCCGTAGGATATATAGATATAAATAAATGTAAAATTCACTGTATCGTTACCAGTTAAAACAATCCAAAAAATTAAAAATCCAAAAATCCCAATGACCCTTAAGGGATATGTTTAAATAATATTTATGTGCAAAATCTGTGATAAAAAATCGGTGATAATTAAAAATAAAGGAAAATATCTACGTACATATATCTAAAAACAATTTATCCAAGTGAAAAATCAAAGTGAAATAAATGCAGTATATCAAAGTGCAATCAATGATCAAGTGACAATATTTAGTAAAACACAGATGTGATATTTAATAAGTCAATGCATAAAAGGTGGACACATAGAATCCATATAACATTCAATCATACATAAAATAAAACCGGTTTAAACATACACACTATACATACTATACATAACCCCTCAGATTCCCCAAATCAAATGTGGCTGGCGGAGAACACCTATAATGACTGTGTTCTAATCTTGGTTATAGAGAGAGCAGTAAAATACGGTCCGATCTCACCTCAGAATACGAATAAGTATATTTTGCAATTAATGAGAAAAGGAAATAGTTACCTGCGGAAAGGTGTTGTAGCAATAGCGAATCACCTGTGCAGAGAGTGGATTTAAGGGCAAAGGTTGCAGGAAGTAGCATCTTGAAAAAGACCCAGAAGGGGTTGAAACGCGTAGAGGACTTACCTGCTACTGTTTGTGATTTTTTGGAGGACCGAAGCTGAAGTGAACTCTCTGTACCCTGGCGTACAGAGGACATCCTGTGGAAACAAACACTTGCGCAAGTGGTCACCTAGGACCCGGAACCGGTTGACGTCACTCACGGGATTTTCGCTGAGCAGACATCTAAAGGAGCAGCCAGAGTGTCGGGCCAGGTAAGGAGATAGCTGGCAGACACTTTTAAGAAGGTAGGAGAGCCTCCCGGCTAAGTTATAAATACTTGATTGCCTATTAACTAAGAGAACATTAAGGAAGGAGCTCTATACCATCGTGGGCTTTTATTTGTGACCAAAAAAGACTGGGGATATAACGGCATCATTCAGAAACATTAACATTTATATCTTTGGATTTACAATAATTAAACCCACATTATCATTCCGGACCATCTTCTTTGGGGGATCGCCTTGAATTAGTAACACCAAGATTAGAACACAGTCATTATAGGTGTTCTCCGCCAGCCACATTTGATTTGGGGAATCTGAGGGGTTATGTATAGTATGTAAAGTGTGTATGTTTAAACCGGTTTTATTTTATGTATGATTGAATGTTATATGGATTGTATGTGTCAACCTTTTATGCATTGACTTATTAAATATCACATCTGTGTTTTACTAAATATTGTCACTTGATCATTGATTGCACTTTGATATACTGCATTTATTTCACTTTGATTTTTCACTTGGATAAATTGTTTTTATATATATGTACGTAGATATTTTCCTTTATTTTTAATTATCACCGATTTTTTATCACAGATTGTGCACATAAATAGTATTTAAACGTATCCCTTAAGGGTCATTGGGATTTTTGGATTTTTAATTTTTTGGATTGTTTTAACTGGTAACGATACAGTGAATTTTACATTTATTTATATCTATATATCCTACGGCTCTATAGCGCCTCCTATATCCACTGATTTTACATTCTTAATTCTCTATTGTCTAGGGAGGAGACAATAACCTTTAGTGAGGCTAAGTAGGTTTTTGGTCTAGCGCTATACCCTATCCGTATCTGTCTTATTTATTTCTTTTTCTATATTTCATCAGATCTTGTCTTTCAATGCCCCGTATCTCTTCTATCTTAAGGTTAAGTAGATGTTCCTAATAACCTCTTTCCATAAATTTGTCCTTGAGTAGTAATGCTTTTTCCTCCCATTTCTCATCATTCGAACAGTTTTTCCGTATTCTTAAAAACTGTCCTTTAGGGATATTCCTTCTCCATTTTTCGTGATGACAGCTGAGATTGTGAACATAATTATTGCTATTGACTTCCTTAAAGTAAGTCGATGTTTCCCATTTGTCATCTTTTACTTCTATCTTGACATCTAGAAATGCAATCTCTGTCTTGCTCCACAGATATGTAAAATTTAGATTTAGATTGTTCCTATTCATAACTTCTATTCATCTATTAACTTCATAACTTTTATTCATCTATATATCTGCGGTACAGGACCAGGTCCGCGCTAGCAGGGCAGGAATCCCAAAAGATCTTTTCCCATCTGCCCATATAAAGGTTTGCATAGCTAGGCGTGAACTTGGTCCCCATTGCCGTACCGCAGATTTGTTGATAATATTTTCCTTCATTACAGAAGAAATTGTGGGTCAAGATATGCTGTATACTATCCACAATGAAATCCGATTGTTCTTTATTTATCTCTGGGTCATTCTCCAAGAAAGATTTGACTTCTTCACAACTTTCTTTGTGGGGAATACTGGTGTAAAGTGCTGTGACGTCACACGTCACCATTATGAATCCCTCTTCCCATGGGATTGAATTTAATACATTCAAGATCTGTGTCGAATCCTTTAGAAAGGAAGGGAGTTGCCTCACATACTTTTGTAATTGCTTATCTACATACTCCGAGAGGTTGCTAGTTAACGACCCAATCCCAGAGATGATGGGTCTGCCTTTCGAAAGGATTCTAAAGGACAGTTTTTAAGAATACGGAAAAACTGTTCGATTGATGAGAAATGGGAGGAACAAGCATTACTACTCAAGGACAAATTTATGGAAAGAGGTTATCAGGAACATCTACTTAACCTCAAGATAGAAGAGATATGGGGCATTGAAAGACAAGATCTGATGAAATATAGCGATAAGAAGAAAACTTTGAGTAATGATGTAATCAACATTCCCATGATTACTGAGTACAGCAGCAATAAGCATGTAATAGAAAAGATCTTCAAGAAACATTGGGATCTGTTGAAAGATGACGACTTGATTCGAAATAGACTTCCCCCAAAGCCAATATTTGTCTATAGAAAGACAAATAATTTAAAGAACCGATTGGCACCAAGCCTTCAAAAAACCAAGAGGATGGGGACTAATAATATATATGGCAAGAAGATTAAAGGATTCTTTCCTTTTCCCAAATGCAAGGCGTGTAAATGTGGAAATAAGACAAACACGTTCCAATCACACCACACAAAAGAAATACACCATATCCAGGAACTTATTAGATGCCAAGATAAGAGTGTTATCTATTTAATAGAGTGCTCATGTGGTCTATAGTATATTGGTCAAACATCAAGACCACTAAAGGATAGGATAAGGGAGCACTTACTGTTAATAGAGAAATTGAATATGGACACTATACTATACAAACACTTTTCAACTATACATAAAGAAAGCATCAAAGATTTGAAATATACAGGCATCAAAAAAGTCAGCAAAAACTGGAGAGGTGGAAACCATGATAAAAACCTTTTAACAACAGAATCCAAATGGATATTTCTCTTAGACTGTTTACACCCAAAAGCACTCAATAACAAAGAGGATTTAGTCCATCTATTTTAATTTACCTCTGGGTCCTTTCACATTTACACCCATTTTATATGTTTAATCTTACTAATGATTTGGGTCAATTTACCTGCTATTGCTGAGTTCACACTGTACTAGAGTATTCATCAACTTGTTCTTACATGGATTGGTCAATATATGGACTGGCCAATATACTATGACCCCCCCCCCCTTTCATAAAGTTTAAAAAGGTTTTAAAAAAAGTTTACAAAAAGATGAAGTTCTCCTTTAGCGAAATGATTATCATTGTCTACTTCTCTCTTTGGTCACCACTGATCACTAATTTATTTCTATCTTAGACTAAACACTAAGCTCTTAGGGATATATTTTTCATTTTGGATATATCCTACAATTTTTAATTTTCATTTTTTAATTTTCATTTTTAACTGTTTAAGGGTCTAAGTTTTAAAATGAATATATTTTTAAATTTGAATACATAATTTTAAAAAATGAACATATTTATTTTTAAAAACGAAAATGTACATATTCTTAAGAATGAACATATATCGATTATATATGGCTAGTCACTAATACAAGCTTCACAATCTTTTGGGACATTTGCTTAGTAGAAACCTTACATTTATTAGCACTATCAGTAGGTGACATCATTTATTATATATGATCTAGCTTTAAGTTTATCTCAGTTTCTTCCTTAATATCCCAGTTTATGGGAGCCATTTTATCTCTTTTACATTTATTCATCCACTCCATTCAATGGAGATGTATTAAATGCTTATTTACTATTTATGTGATTTTATGGGGATTTTTATGCATATTTTTATATATCTAATATCACTCTTGACCTGCGAGCAGGGGGCTGCATTGCACAAGCAACTTCTTGTGCTATGTTAAATTTGGGCAGCATATGCTGCCTGCTCATTTCAAGGATTGGCGGACCTGTTTGCGGTAACCAATCATGTCTTCCTGACCTTTGGTAAATGGAGCCCCATGTGTTAATGGAGAGGTTAAAATATGAATTTTACAGAGGCGGAGCTAACTACGGAGATGACTGGAAGCAGCAGAACTGAGCTCCAATACTATTTTTAAGAAATTAGCGGTTATAGAGATCTATAATCCCCAAAAAAGGGTTAGATTCTTTATACACAAGTGACTACCTAAACATAGTGCATAATTAAACATATCCGGAGATTGACATTGGTTGTCCTGGTGCATAGGGTACTTCACGCCAGACTGGTGATGCTACAGCTACAGAATACGGACCCATAAGTGTGTTGCTCTCACTTGCAAAAAACACAACCTACCTCTCTATCCTTGGCTGGGATCTGATACAGGATCAGAAGGGTGAACATCACTCCAATCGAACGCCGCCAAATACCTACCCTGAGGCTCTGCAGAAGCCTGCAAAAAGACGCCATTTTCTTCCAATGTCCTCGTGGCGCATAAGATTAAACTCACCACTGACCGGCATTCGATTGTGTCAGGGTGCTAGGAATCAGACTGAGACAAGAAGTTTAAAAATAGTCACACCTTTATTAATAGCAAAAAATAATAAAAAGTCCACAAGTCAAATAACAAGCCAGGAGTCAAAACCAGAGCTTGTAGTCAGACAAGCCAAATCAGGAGCCAAAGCAAATAGTCAGACGAGCCGGAATCAGGAACAAGCCAGGGATCAGGAACCAGGAAGGACGTCAGGCAGCCAGGTAATACACAGGAACTCTCACAAACAGGTCTGAGACAACGCAAAGGCAAAGCATACTAAAAAGAGGCCCTTTAAATAATAAGTGATGACATCACAATTCTGAGACTGCATCCTGTCTCACACGGATAATACACACCAGTCTGGCCATAAAAGGAAATGCAGGAAATGAGCAGCATCCCCCACAATGCACCATAGTCAGCAAGAGAGGTGAGTAAAATGGCTGCCAGCAGCACATGGCAAACAAACAGGGAAAATACCCTGACAGATTGGTTGCGATCTCCTAGCAGAGCATTCCGACACAAGAGCAACCCCTTCTTGCAACTATGGGTGAGTCTGCCCTTACACGCACAGGTTGTGCAGCCACTATAAGCCAACAGTACTCATAACTTCCTCCACACATTACCGGGCTAAGTACCTACTGGATAGAACTACCCATAAAGGGAGAGGAGTAAAAAGCCAAACTAAGGGAGCGTGTAGTTAGATCTTGCAGACTACCATTTTTTTTTAAGCAGTACTCCCTTACAACTGAGCAGATTCATCGTGTGTACCCCCCACATTTTCTTATCTTCCCTACTTAGGTGGATCCCTCAAAAGGAGGATAATCCTTTCTACATACCTGAAGAAAGGACTAATACTCTTTAATACAACTTGAGTTATTGCTGTATTTAACACTTATCTGATACACAGGCTTAAGCACTGAGATTTCTGCATATATTCAGATTACGAACAGACAATAAGGATAATCTCTTAACACATTCATCTTTTTTCTGGATTTATTTACCACTCCCGGTATCTGTGGTTGGGTGGCTCCTCATCCTTGGGAGCAATCTCCCTATCATCTATAACTAAATGCACAATACCTTCCTATAGAATTTGGTGACACAACCTACTCTCTTGAATTCTCTTCCTCTCTGTTAACCTTGAATAAAACCACAATACCCATAATGCATTTAGCTATCTAGTACTTTGGGGTCTACTATATCTTAGGAAAACACTGATTGAAGCCCTGTGGCACCCTCTACTCCTGGATAACCTCATATAAGCCACTCTCCTCTGATAACCAACACTCAGCTTAAGACCCCCTCCTCCCTTTCACTTGGGCCCTCTTTACCTATGGGTCATATCCTCTTATCCTTTTACCCAATTTGCCTATAGTTACTTTAATTTACAAATATGATAAGATTCCTTCAAGGTTATAAAGGTTCTTAACCTCATATCTGACACAACGCAATTCTGGATCAACCTGGAATTAACCTAATTCTACTCCTAGTCCTGTTTACTTAGTATGCAGTGCTAATTTCCCAATTTAGGGGTTACCGGATACACTCCCCCCAGTTTTCATCCTCGTTAAGGAAGCCACAATCTCCACTCTTTCCATTTCTCCACTGATAAAAGCTGACATCAGAAGAATAAACAGGATTCACAAGATGGCACACGCCATGAAGAAAAACAAAAACATCAAGAAAATCCTAAAATAACTCTAACAGATCACTTTAATAGTAAAAACCATTATGATCAAGATATATCTGATGACAACTCTAGAGATTCCACCACTTCTTTTAGAAGAGCTTCCAAATCTGATGTCTTGCCCACAGACCGTTCCATGTTTTCCTAGTAATCCATACTACACTCCATCAAAGCTCTATCTGATAAATGGGCACTCATCATGCCTCTCTTGGGCAAGATCTTAAACAATTAGTCAGTGAGCTAAAATGAGATATTTCCTCTCTGGGAGAGCAAACAGAGACACTAGAAATGAAGCATGAAGACCTAAATATTGATCATGTCAATCTTTTGTCATACTCTCAGAATCTTGCAGAACAAATAACAGACCTCAAACCTAAATTGGCGGACTTGGAAGACAGGTCACGCCGTAATAACTTCAGGATGCAAGGTATCCCCGAAGATGTTGACTCTACAGATTGTCCTGGGTATCTTGCTGGCTTATTCAGGGAGCAGCTTGGAACTCTTCCAGATCAGGAACTCATCATTGATAAAGCACATAGGGCTCTTTGCTCCCGAAAATCAGCGTCTGATACTCCAAGAGATGTCATTATTAGATTACATTACTATACTCTTAAAGAGAAAATTCTTAGAGCATCCTTCACTAACGAGACATTGAAGGAACCATACCATAATACTCAAATCTTCCCGGATCTTTCTCCACATACACTTGCTAAAAGAAGAACATTTCAACAGTTCACCCAAACTCTAAGTCTACACAACGTGAAATACAGATGGGGATTCCCAGTAAAGATCTTCTTCCAGTATGTAGGACATTCTTACATGATCTCCACACCTGATAAAGGTATGAAACATCTTTAATCACTGGGGTTACCTCAGTCCTCAGACCCCAACTCAAAGTCAGTTGAGAACTCTACAGACCTCAACTCATCTGCACTGCAGTGGCAACCACTCCCCAGAAGACCAACACAACCAGCCAAAAGAAAAGACTTAATTCACTCAAGGGACCCATCTTAATTGTTAAAATATTTTTTTTTCTTTATTATTATTCAGGAATTCATTCACCTCTGGAGTCCAATATGAGTCTATGTATGGGTACATATCTTACCCTCTGAATACCTCATGACTCCTACATATCCTTTTCCTGAATTTGATTGGTCTGATGTAAGCTCATGGCCTTAATTCTTATTAGTTTAGAAGTATTATGGTTTAGATCTTTGTTTTACGGTTGTTTTTAACTTATTGTTCACAGGATTTTCACACCTTAATCTCACTTAGCTGGGCTCTCATAGAGGAAGTCACACCTATTTAGTCCTCTATTGACCTATCAATTCTTTAGTTACTTCTACATTTCTAGCTTGTAGATTAATTTAGCCTTTAAGATACAGTCATCATGCCTTTCTTTCCAGGCCTATGATACTAACCTATACCTAGTTAGCACTGTATTCATCAGAATCTCAATAGAATATAGGGTTCCAACCCTCACAATATTTGCCACACTGATATTGTAAGCTTGTCAGAACATTATTTACCTGCATATATGATTATTGACATATACTTTGGACTATCTCAAGGTTATCACTTTAATCAAGGTTATGTATAGTTTAATGCTATTTAATTACGTCACATATAAGTTTTTCATGGTTAAACGTACCTCACTATAATCATATATTTATAATGTGTCACTTGTTAAACAAATCTTATTATATCTAAGTATTTGTTCCCTGGCTCTCGTTACTTAATATGTTCAGATAAGAATCAAGATTCAGAGATAAACCAACAGATAAGTTGTCTGTTTCATCTTAAATCTCATTCACCTAGATTACAAGTTTTGCGTTGCAGCTTGTAACGCTGAAAAATTGGCATTTTCAGCGTTAAAACAGCACCCCAGCTATTACAAGTCTTGTCGGTATAGCTGTACTGTACACCTTTTAGCCTGTAATGCAACGTCAGTCCCGCACATGTAAAAATTATGTTTTTTTCATGGGATTCCCATAGCGCCAGTATTATTATAGTTTGCGGATGGCAAAAAAGTGAGCGTTACAGCCTGAAACGACAAGATCTGTACCGCCATCTAAAGTCAGTAGTTATGAGTGTCACGCTACAAAGCTGTAGCATAAAACTAAAAAACTAAAGTGTTACAAAGTACACTAAACACCCATAAACTACCTATTAACCCTTAAACCCTAAATTTGAATTAGCCAATAGAATGAGAGCTGCTTAAATCCTATTGGCTGATTTGAACAGCCAATAGGATTTTAGCAGCCCTAATTCCTATTGACTGATTCAAATTTTTCAGGCAATAGGAATGCAAGGGACGCCATCTTGAATCGCATCCCTTGCATTGAAGATTCAGTGTACAGCGGCGACCATATGAAGAGGATGCGCCGTGCCAGATGTCTTCAGGATGGACCCGCTCCACACCTCCGGGATCAAGATAGAAGATGCCTCCTGGATGAAGATTGAAGAGGCCACCTGGATGAAGAATTCTCACTGCTTGGATGAAGACTTCGCTCGGATGAAGATCATTCAAGCGGGACTTCAAAAATTGTAAATCGATTGTCAGGGGTTTTGTGTTAGGATTTTTTAAGGATTTATTTGGTGGATTTTATTTTTTAGTTTAGGGACTGGGCAGTAAAAGAGCTAAATGCCCTTTAAAGGGCTATGCCCATACAAATGCCCTTTTTAGGGCAATGGGTAGCTTAGGTTTTTTAGATAGTTTTTTTTTATTTTGTGGGTTTGCGGGGTGGGTGTTTGTAATGTTAGTTTTTTTTTTTTCAATAAAAGAGCTGATATCTTTAGGGCAATGCCCTACAAAAGGCCATTTTAAGGGCCAATGGTATTTTATTCAAGATTAGGTTTTTTATTTTGGGGTGTTTTTTATGGGTATTAGAATAGGAATATTTTATGGGTATTAGAATAGGAATATTGTTTTTATTTTTGATAATTGTTTGTTATTTTGTGTAATGTATATTTTTAGGGGGTGCTTTTTTTTAAGGGCCCTTGGTAGTTTGGGGAGTGGGGGTTTGTATAGTTTTAGGGGGTGTTTGTATTTTTTTTTTGGAGCAAAAGAGCTGTTTATCTCATGGCAATGCCCTACAAAAGGCCCTTTTAAGGGCCCTTGGTAGTTTATTCTAGAGTAGGGTTTTTTATTTTGGGGTGTTTTTTTTATGGGTATTAGAATAGGATTAATCTTTATTTATTTTTTTGGATAATTTTTTTTAAATGATAGGTTTTTTATGTTTTGTAAAGGTAGGTTTTTTATTTTTTGTAATGGTAGTTTTTTTATTTTTTGTAATGTTAGGTTTTAGTGTAAGGCAGGTTACGTTTTATTTCACAGGTAAGTTTGTATTTATTTTAACTAGGTAGTTAGTAAATAGTTAATAACTATTTACTAACTAGTCTACCTAGTTAAAATACATACAAACATACCTGTGAAATAAAAATAAAACATAAGCTAGATACAATATAACTGTTATATTGTAGCTAGCTTATGTTTTATTTCACAGGTAAGTATGTATTTAGTTTTAAATAGGTATTATTTAGTTAATAATTGTAAATTTAATTTAGATCTAATTTAATTATGTTAAAGTTAGAAGTTAGGGAAGTTAGGGTTAGGTTAAAGGGACAGTATACACTCATTTTCATATAACTGCATGTAATAGACACTACTATTAAGAATAAGATGCACAGATACTGATATAAAAATCCAGTATAAAACTGTTTAAAAACTTACTTAGAAGCTGTCAGTTTGGCTCTGTTGAAAAGGTCGCTGGAAAGCCCACTGCAAGTGGCAAATAAGACACTCCCCCCCTCCCCCTTCTTTTGCATATGAAAAGACCCTTTATACAAACAGGAGCAAGCTGGAGAAGGTAGCTGATGGTATTCACATAAAACTTTGGGGCTTGGTTAGGAGTTTGAAAATCAGAGAAATGTTATTTAAAAATAAGCAAAACTATACATTTATTTTAAAAAACAAACTTTATGGGCTATATAAATAGATCATCTACAAAACATTTATGCAAAGAAAAAATGAGTGTATAATGTCCCTTTAAGGGTTAGGTTTAGTTTAATTTAGCTTGTTGTGATGTGGGGAGGGGGCTGGTGGTTTGGGGTTAATAGGTTTATTTAGTTAATAATTGTAAATTTAATTTAGCTATATTTTTATTATGTTAAATTTAGGAGGTGTTAGGGTTAGGTTTAGGGTTACGTCCTAACGTTAGAGTTACGCTAGGGTTAGGGTTTCTTTAGGGTAAGGTTTAGGGGTTAATATAGTTTAATTTAGCTTGTTGCGATGTGGGGGGCTGGCAGTTTTGTGGTTAATAAATGTAGTATAGTGGTGGCGATATCGGGAGCGGCAGATTAGGGGTCAATCATTTTTTTTAGGTAGCTGCAATATCGGGAGCTGCAAGGTAGGGTTAATACTTGAAGGCAGGCATCAGCGATGTTGGGGGCAGCAGATTAGGGGTGATAAGGCTGCGTTACGGAACTTTTGTTTCTGCGATCGCAGGTGTTATTTTTTTGTTTTTGCTGGCTCTCCCCATTGATGTCTATGGGGAAATCGTGTACGAGCACATCTCAGCAGCGCTCTGATTGTGTGTGGTATGGAGCTCAATGAAACCATATCGCACGCAAAAGGAGTATGTTAGAAAACTTGTAATGGCAGCGCTATAGGAAATTAAATAACGTAACTTTTGTTGCATTTGTTAATTTATCTATAGCGCTCAAAACTCGTAATCTAGGGGATTGTTTGCTATAATACCTGTTGAAGCTATACTGTACTCATATGTTTTTTTCCCCCATACCCATCCTATAGCTACAACCAGTGTAATAGTACCCCTGCACTCTGTACCCTAGGCTGTTATATATTATATTTTAATTATATTTTAATCTTATTACATCACTATGAAGATAATTTCCGACTAACTTCCTTAACCACATTCTATTACTAGACATAACCCACCTCCGGTACCCCCTTCCCTATTCACTACCTCATACATTAAACCCCTACGACGTACCTATTTTGGTCACAGATAGTAGCTATCTTTAACCTTATATCAGTTGTATTGCCTCTGTTATAATACTTTCTCCACTATTTTCTCTTAAATAGCTCCTTCACAAAACGGCTAGCTCCACCCAAAAGGTACAATTACCCTACACTCACCTGTTCTACTCACTCCACTTGGTCACTTCGTACCAATTTACAATATTTCACCTCTCTTGAGGTCACATTATTACAACTCCTCCTCCACTCAACTCCCCCTCCAAACTAAAGCAGCTCTTGACCGCTGTTTCCCCTTAACTTTACAATTATATTAATTCATTATCACTGTTTCCAATCCTTTTCGGTATACTCATTGACTAATCTTCTAACTCCCACTCATTAAGAAGTTTGAGTCCCTCTCCTTGTCTTTCCCTTGCCTCTACCACCCCTCTTCTCCCCTCTTTTGTTTCTTTTTTTCTTCTCTCTCCTCTCTTTTTTGGAATGGAAGGCCTTCGCCTAATTACGCTAAATAACCAAGAACTTAATTCACCAACGCAACCTTCTACTGTATCACTTACAGAAGACTAAAATAGATATAGCTTTTATCAAGGAGACACACTGGACCTCTACCCCAGGTACAACTCTCCCCGAAGGAAGTTCACATTTTTTTTCACTTCAGCTAACTCATCTATTGCAGGATGATTGCCATGGCCTTATGGCCGCAACAACCATTGAAGAGGTTCTGAGAGTTATCAAAGACCTGAAAATTGGCAAATATCCTGGCCCAGATGGCTACACCAAATTTTATAAAACTTCCAACCTGTTATTGCCCCTATACTATGTAGACTGTTCCAAGAAGTCATGTGTAAAGGAGCCTTTAACAGGGAATTTTTAGAGGCCACAATAATCACTATATTAAAATCAGGAAAGACGCCAGAGCAATGTAGTAATTACCGCCCAATCCCTCTCCTTAACCTTGACACCAAATTATACTCTAAAATTATGGCCAACAGATTATCTAACGTTGTTACCTCCTATGTCCATCCAGATTAGGTAGGGTTTTTGCCACACAGAGATGGCCCAGACGCCACCAAGCGTATTTTAGACATTCTCACAGTTGCGTCCAGTAGAGAAGTTCCCCTTCTTGCTCTGTCTCTAGATGCTGAAAAGGCTTTAGACAGAGTAAGATATGAGATGTGATGAGAGCCTTCCATCTCCCAACCAGCTTTATATGAGCAGTCCAAGCTTTATACTCTTCCCCAACTGAAAGGATTAAGGGTGTAGATTTCCAACCCAACACATTTAACATAACAAATGGCACCAGGCAGGGTTTCCCCCTCTCACCTCTTCTGTTTGCCTTGGCAATTGAACTTATAGCTTAAGCTATTAGGTTGGACCCACATGTTTCTGGCATATCCTTTGGGAACTCTCAGCATAAAATCTCCCTTAATGCCGATGACATCACATAGTTTTTAACGGATATCTCCCTTACCTTTTTAAGTCTGGATCCTTCCATTACCATTTCTAAAAACTCCTCAGAAAGACTTCCAGAATTGAAAAATCTCTTAAACTCATGGGAGTTTAAAGAAATGTCATGGACAGGGAGAATAGCAGCAATCAAGATGTTTTGTATACCCAAAATTACTTACTTATTTAGGTGCATCCCACATAATCTCCCCATTCTTAATAAGCTTCAAAGCATCATCACCACCTACATTTGGAAAGACAAAAGACCCAGAATCTCAAGACAAACCCTACAAAAGCCATTTTTGCATGGGGGATTTGCCCTACCTAATAACATCTTGTACTGCAACGCCACCAGTTTGTCGCATCTACTTAGTTGAAACACCACAGAACAACCCCCTTGTTGGCATCCAATAGAGACTTCGTTGCTACCAATAGGTCTTGAGCTCTCTTATTTTCTTTGGATACCTCCACACCATAGGAACGATTTAAGCAAAATAGGCCCTATATTATGGGATGCATTCCAGTTTTGGAATCAAGTGAGACATAATCCAAATATTGCCCTCATCCATCCCCAGTTCTTACGTTGACCAGCACCCTTTATTGTTTACCTGACTCCCACATAGAATCCTGGCAAAACCTACAAATCACACTAGTTACTTACTTTTACGACCATGATAATTGGATGTTACACCCTCAATTATGTCTAAAATACCAAATCTCTCCTTGTATATATTTTGAAGTGTTTCATCCTAAATTCTTGGTTGAGACCATGGGGATATTCTAAGCATAATCTTCAAATGATAACAGTTGGGAAAGCAAATGTGTACAAGCCAGCAACCTTAAGTACGCCCTGTCCTTTCACTACAGATTATTTCTTGAACCCCATATGCACCATAAGATACCCCAGTATTCTGCCTGGGAAAGGGAGATAGACTTCACGGCCGACACTGACACCTGGCACAGACAAGCCTTAGCTACCAAAAACCTCCTACACTGCACTACTCTCTGGGAACTGCATTATATGATCCTAGTTAGATGGCACCTAGTCCTCACCACACTTCATAAGGTATATAGCACACACACACACTATTGTTGGAGAGGATGTGGACAACTGGCCCACCTCTGCATGTATGGTGGTCTTGTCCTCAAATTCAACCTATCTGGCAGGAACTATACATGATTATCAAGCAATAACCCTCTCACCTACATATACCCCGGAGGTTTGCTTACTCCATATGAAAAATCCAAATTTAAACCCAGCTAACGAAGCATTACTGTTCTACCTTTTTATTGCTACCAAGCTGGCTATAGCCAGGACTTTGAAAAACAAAGACCCATCCCTCTTTTCACAAATCTCCTCTACGATGCACTATATCAGACAAATGGAGCTCCACTCCCATAGAGCATTAGACAAACTGGATTTCTATTTTGAGACAGAAAAGATCCAAGACTAAACCCAAACTTCAGCAAAATAATCTCAAACTCCTTTCCCCCCCCTTTTTTTTTTTCTTCTCTCCACCTATCTTTTCCTTGCCTCTGTGCTCAACACCCTCTCATTGCTTGCTTCTTTCAAACAATTATCCAAAAGTGGGACTCACAAGTTTGTATTTTAACACAATATAACTCCTCGTCAAAATATATAATTTACCTTATATAAAAAAAAGAGAGTTTTATTTTTCTCACTATAAAGAACATTTATTCCATGCACCTACTCTGATCTATTATACACGTTTTATATCACAACTTAATACTAATAATTGTTATATTTTCTATACGGTACGGTTTAAGTGTTGCCATATGGTCAGACAACCTATGTCGATAATTTTTATGTTTTTCTAGTATAATCTTTGGTTATCTATGATATGACATAACATGTGTAATGTTTCTGATTTTTATAAAATCTAATGCCTCAATAAAAATCATTCTTATAAAAAAATATGAATTTTACTCAGAGCAAGAGAGCTTTTATTTCATTTCGTTCAGACTTTTAACAATAATTTAAATATGCACAAAAAAATACTTCTACAGTCCAACAACACAAGGCAAATTAAACTTAGTAAAGAATAGAACATTTATTTTCCTACATACACTATTTTTAAATGAAATACAAAATACTTACCCTAAATTGAATGAAACTTTCATTACATTGAGTTCCAAAAAATCTATTCAGTATAATGCAATTCTTATTCGCTTTAGTGTTCATACTTCATATTTTATTTTACTTTACAATACTGTATGTAGGGAAGGTTATTTAAATAGTTGTAGTTTGAAGGCCTATTCTTTCTTGAGTTACATACGAAATTCAAGATTTAAAAGAAAACAATTTTCATTACATTTCCTTTTTAAAGAGACATCAAACTCAAAAAAATTAACACCATAAAATAGTTAATCATATACGGCGAGATTACGAGTTTTGCGGTAACAGGGGTGCGTTGCTAACGAGCCTATTTTTTCTAACGCTACCTTAAGACAACGCTGGTATTACAGGTTTTTTTAAACCTGGCGTTAGCCGCAAAAAGGTGAGCGTAGAGCAAAATTTAGCTCCACGTCTCACCTCAATACCAGCGCTGCTTACGGTAGCGGTGAGCTGGCAAAACGTGCTCATGCACGATTTCCCCATAGGAAACAATGGGGCTGAGCTGGCAAAAAAAAAAAAAAACTAACACCTGCAAAAAAGCAGCATTCAGCTCCTAACGCAGCCCCATAGTTTCCTATGGGGAAATACATTTTATGTCTGCACCTAACACCCTAACATGAACCCCGAGTCTAAACACCCCTAATCTTACACTTATTACCCCTAATCTGCTGCCCCCACTATCGCTGACACTTACATTATAATTATTAACCCCTAATCTGCCGCTCCGGACACCACCGCCACCTACATTATACTTATGAACCCCTAATCTACTGCCCCCAACATTGCCGACACCTATATTATATTTATTAACCCCTAATCTGCCCCCCCCAACATCGCCGCCACTATAATAAATTTATTAACCCCTAAACCTAAGTCTAACCCTAAACCTAACAGCCCCCTAACTTAAATATAATTTAAATACATCTCAATAAATTTACTACAATTAAATAAATTATTCCTATTTAAAACGAAATACTTACCTATAAAATAAACCATAAGATAGCTACAATATAACTAATAGTTAGCTTAGGATTTATATTTATTTTACAAGAAACTTTGTATTTATTTTAACTAGGTACAATAGTTGTTAAATAGTTATTAACTATTTAATAACTTCCTAGTTAAAATAAATACAAAAGTACCTGTAAAATAAATCCTAACCTAAATTACAATTACACCTAACACTACACTATCATTAAAATAATTACCTAAACTACCTACAATTAATTACAATTAAATTAAATAAACTAAAGTACGAAAAAAACGCTAAATTACAGAAATTAAAAAAAGAATTACAAGAATTTTAAACTAATTACACCTACTCTAATCCCCCTAATAAAATAAAAAAGCCCCAAAAATAATAAAAATCCCTGCCCTATACTAAATTACAAATAGCCCTTAAAAGGGCCTTTTGCGGGGCATTGCCCCAAAGTAATCAGCTCTTTCACCTGTAAAAAAAAATACACTACCCCCTTGAAGATCTCCCTAACTTGAGACGTCTTCACCCAGCCAGGCACAAGTGGTCCTCCAGAGGGTCCGAAGTCTTCATCCTATCCAGCCAGAAGAGGACCTCCAGACCGGCAGAAGGCTTCATCCAGGCGGCATCTTCTATTTTCATCCTTCCGGAGCGGAGCAGGTCCATCTTCAAGACATCCGATGCGGAGCATCCTCTTCATTCGACGGCCGACGACTGAATGACTGGTCCTTTAAGTGACATCATCCAAGATGGCGTCCCTTGAATTCGGATTAGCTGATAGAATCCTATCAGCCAATCGGAATTAAGGTAGGAAATGTGAACAGCCAATAGAATGTGAGGTCAATCCTATTGGCTGATTAGATCGGATTGGCTGATTAGATCGGATTGAACTTCAATCCTATTGGCTGATTGCATCAGCCAATAGGATTTTTCTTACCTTAATTCCGATTGGCTGATAGGATTCTATCAGCCAATCGGAATTCAAGGGACACCATCTTGGATAACATCACTTAAAGGACCAGTCATTCAGTCATTGGCCGTCGGATGAAGAGGATGCTCCGCGTCGGATGTCTTGAAGATGGACCCGCTCTGCTCCTGAAGGATGAAGATAGAAGATGCCGCCTGGATGAAGCCTTCTGTCGGTCTGGAGGTCCTCTTCTGGCCGGATAGGATGAAGACTTCGGACCCTCTGGAGGACCACTTGTGCCCGGCTGGGTGAAGACGTCTCAAGGTAGGGAGATCTTCAAGGGGGTAGTGTTAGGTTTTTTTTAAGGGGGTATTGGGTGGGTTTTAGAGTAGGGTTGGGTGTGTGGGTGGTGGGTTTTAATGTTGGGGAGTATTGTATTTTTTTTTTACAGGTGAAAGAGCTGATTACTTTGGGGCAATGCCCTGCAAAAGGCCCTTTTAAGGGCTATTTGTAATTTAGTATAGGGCAGGGATTTTTATTATTTTGGGGGGCTTTTTTATTTTATTAGGGGGATTAGAGTAGGTGTAATTAGTTTAAAATTCTTGTAATTCTTTTTTCATTTTCTGTAATTTAGTGGGGGGTGGGGTTTCGTACTTTAGTTTATTTAATTTAATTGTAATTAATTGTAGGTAGTTTAGGTAATTATTTTAATGATAGTGTAGTGTTAGGTGTAATTGTAATTTAGGTTAGGATTTATTTTACAGGTACTTTGTATTTATTTTAACTAGGAAGTTATTAAATAATTAATAACTGTTTAATAACTATTGTACCTAGATAAAATAAATACAAAGTTGTCTGTGAAATAAATATAAATCCTAAGCTAGCTACAATGTAACCTTTAAATAGAAGAATATGTTCTATTTATTCATAAATACATATTTCTACATATATCTGATGTTTTTTTGGAGAAATAAAAATTAAAGGGACACTGAACCCACTTTCGTGATTCAGATAGATAGAGCATGCAATTTTAAGCAAGTTTCTAGTTTACTCCTATTATATTTTTTTCTTAGTTTTCTTGCTATCTTTATTTGAAAAAGAAGGCATCTAAGCTAAGGAGCCAGCCACAGCACTTGTTTATTGGTGGGTGAATTTATCCACCAATCAGCAAGAACAACTCAGGTTGTTCACCAAAAATGGGCCGGCATCTAAATTTACATTCTTGCTTTTTAAATAAAGATAGCAAGAGAATAAAGAAAATGTTCTAATAGGAGTAAATTAGAAAGTTGCTTAGATTTTCATGCTCTTTCTGAATCACAAAAGAAAAAATTTGGGTTCAGTGTGCCTATAATATATATTTATATATATATATATATATATATATATATATATATATATATATATATAAACATTAAAGAAAGACAGCAGGCACTCTCCGTATTAAATCACCAATATTTACTCCATAAAGTGACGTTTCAGGGTTTTACCCCATCTTCAGACCCCGAAACGTCACTTTATGGAGTAAATATTGGTGATTTAATACGGAGAGTGCCTGCTGTCTTTCTTTAATGTTTGTAACCTCTTTTGCTGAGCACCCCGGACTGAAAGTGACTTAAGAGTGCTGAACCATCAAGGATTTTACACACACACACACATATATATATATATATATTTATATATATATATATATATATATATATATATATATATATATATATATATATTAGTATAGATATAAATATAGTAATATTTATGTACAAATACTTAAAACATATTCTGTTATGTGCAGAACATTGGAATGTAAAATATTTAAAGTGAATACACTAAAACACTTAGGCCTAGATTTAGAGTTCGGCGGTAGCCGTGAAAACCAGCGTTAGAGGCTCCTAACGCTGGTTTTGGCCGCCCGCTGGTATTTGGAGTCATTGATTAAAGGGTCTAACGCTCACTTTTCAGCCGCGACTTTTCCATACCGCAGATCCCCTTACGTCAATTGCGTATCCTATCTTTTCAATGGGATCTTTCTAACGCCGGTATTTAGAGTCGTTTCTGAAGTGAGCGTTAGAGCTCTAATGACAAAACTCCAGCCGCCGGAAAATAGCAGGAGTTAAGAGCTTTCTGGGCTAACGCCGGTTCACAAAGCTCTTAACTACTGTACCCTAAAGTACACTAACACCCATAAACTACCTATGTACCCCTAAACCGAGGTCCCCCCACATCGCCGCCACTCGATTTAAATTTTTTAACCCCTAATCTGCCGACCGCCACCTACGTTATACTTATGTACCCCTAATCTGCTGCCCCTAACACCGCCGACCCCTATATTATATTTATTAACCCCTAATCTGCCCCCCTCAACGTCGCCGACACCTGCCTACACTTATTAACCCCTAATCTGCCGAGCGGACCTGAGCGCTACTATAATAAAGTTATTAACCCCAATCCGCCTCACTAACCCTATCATAAATAGTATTAACCCCTAATCTCCCCTCCCTAACATCGCCGACACCTACCTTCAATTATTAACCCCTAATCTGACGACCGGAGCTCATCGCTACTATAATAAATGGATTAACCCCTAAAGCTAAGTCTAACCCTAACACTAACACCCACCTAACTTAAATATAATTTACATCTAACTAAATTAATTAACTCTTATTAAATAACTTATTCCTATTTAAAGCTAAATACTTACCTGTAAAATAAATCCTAATATAGCTACAATATAAATTATAATTATATTATAGCTATTTTAGGATCAGCCAATCAGATTGAGCTTGCATTCTATTGGCTGATCGGAACAGCCAATAGAATGCGAGCTCAATCTGATTGGCTGATTGGATCAGCCAATCGGATTGAACTTGATTCTGATTGGCTGATTCCATCAGCCAATCAGAATATTCCTACCTTAATTCCGAATGGCTGATAGAATCCTATCAGCCAATCAGAATTCAAGGGACGCCATCTTGGATGACGTCCCTTAAAGGAACCGTCATTCGTCGGGAGACAACGGAAGAAGAGGATGGATCCGCGTCGCCTGCTTCAAGATGGACCCGCTGCACCGGATGCACCGGACACCGGATGCAAGAAGATCGAAGATGCCGCTTGGAGAAGATGTTTGCCGGTCCGGATGTCCTCTTCTTGCCGGATAGGAGGAAGACTTTGGAGCCTCTTCTGGACCTCTTCAGCCACCGGATGATGGATCGCCAACCCCCGCTTGGGTTGGATGAAGATGTTGGAGCCAGGACGGATCGGTGATACCTGGATGGTGAAGACAAGGTAGGAAGATCTTCAGGGGCTTAGTGTTAGGTTTATTTAAGGGGGGTTTGGGTTAGATTAGGGGTATGTGGGTGGTGGGTTGTAATGTTGGGGGGGGGTATTGTATGTGGTTTTTTTACAGACAAAAGAGCTGAAATTCTTGGGGCATGCCCCGCAAAGGGCCCTGTTCAGGGCTGGTAAGGTAAAAGAGCTTTTAACTTTTTTAATTTAGAATAGGGTAGGGAATTTTTTATTTTGGGGGTCTTTGTTATTTAATTAGGGGGCTTAGAGTAGGTGTAATTAGTTTAAAATTGTTGTAATAATTTTCTGATGTTTGTAAATATTTTTTTATTTTTTGTAACTTAGTTCTTTTTTATTTTTTGTACTTTAGCTATTTTATTTAATTGTATTTATTTGTAGGAATTGTGTTTAATTAATTTATTGATAGTGTAGTGTTAGGTTAATTGTAGGTAATTGTAGGTAGTTTATTTAATTAATTTTTTGATAGGGTAGTGTTAGGTTTAATTATATCTTAGGTTAGGATTTATTTTACAGGTAAATTTGTTATTATTTTAACTAGGTAACTATTAAATAGCTATTGTACCTGGTTAAAATAATTACAAAGTTGCCTGTAAAATAAATATTAATCCTAAAATAGCTATAATATAATTATAATTTATATTGTAGCTATATTAGGATTTATTTTACAGGTAAGTATTTAGCTTTAAATAGGAATAAGTTATTTAATAAGAGTTAATTAATTTCGTTAGATGTAAATTATATTTAAGTTAGGGGGGTGTTAGTGTTAGGGTTAGACTTAGCTTTAGGGGTTAATCCATTTATTATAGTAGCGATGAGCTCCGGTCGTCAGATTAGGGGTTAATAATTGAAGTTAGGTGTCGGCGATGTTAGGGAGGGCAGATTAGGGGTTAATACTATTTATGATAGGGTTAGTGAGGCGGGTTAGGGGTTAATAACTTTATTATAGTAGCGGTGCGGTCCGCTCGGCAGATTAGGGGTTAATAAGTGTAGGCAGGTGTCGGCGACGTTGTGGGGGGCAGATTAGGGGTTAATAAATATAATATAGGGGTCGGCGATGTTAGGGCAGCAGATTAGGGGTACATAGGGATAACGTAGGTTGCGGCGGTTTACGGAGCGGCAGATTAGGGGTTAAAAAAAATATGCAGGGGTCAGCAATAGCGGGAGCGGCAGATTAGGGGTTAATAAGTGTAAGGTTAGGGGTGTTTAGACTCGGGGTACATGTTAGAGTGTTAGGTGCAGACGTAGGAAGTGTTTCCCCATAGGAAACAATGGGGCTGCGTTAGGAGCTGAACGCTGCTTTTTTGCAGATGTTAGGTTTTTTTTCAGCTCAAACAGCCCCATTGTTTCCTATGGGAATATCGTGCACGAGCACGTTTTTGAGGCTGGCCGCGTCCGTAAGCAACTCTGGTATTGAGAGTTGCATTTGCGGTAAAAATGCTCTACGCTCCTTTTTTGGAGCCTAACGCAGCATTTGTTTGAACTCTCGATACCAGAGTTAAATTTATGGTGCGGCCAGAAAAAAGCCCGCGGAGCGTTAACAGCCCTTCTACCGCCAAACTCCAAATCTAGGCCTTAAAGATTAATGTTGCATAAATATGATTTTACATATTTTCATCTACTTAACTGCAAAGGGATCCAATGCACTTATATATACTGTATGTCTATATGTGTGTACATGTATATTTATGTGTATAAATATGTGTATATGTCTGTAAATACATATATACACATATAAATACATAAATACATATGTACACACATAAACATATATATATTGTATATATATATATTTAAATATATACTCAAAAACATATATATATTTAGACATGTATGTATGTATCTCTATGTTAGACTTTCAATTTCTTTTTTTCTAACACTTGAGACCTCATATCTTTGAGCCCTTATAACTTTTTTGTGCAATTTGTTTTTATTGTTTATTATTAGATAGGGTTATCATGAGTGTAAATGTAATTTTTTATGTGTTTTGTGAGACTTTTTTGTTTCAGCTCTGAGGACGCACTAACCTGACGAGTGTTAAATTAAATTGCGCTCAATCAGGCGCATTTCATTTCAATTTGTAATACGAGCAAAACCCATGCCCCACGCAAACACCCGCGATAAAGACCTATTTCGTTAAAGCCCTGATGGTGCACCACTCATAATCTAGCCCAGTATTAAGTAGACACAACTTGAGGTTAGAATGGGGTACAGAGAGAACAAAAATTATAACCCTCCGGCACACACTTAAATCATAAAGGTCGTAAGGTGAGGCCTAATGTTAAAGCGTAACTTTTACTACTGTGACTAAAAACGTGATAAGACAAGCACAAACAAAATCAATTATGCAGTTACAATTTTTGTAACTACTTGAGGTTAGTCAGCATTAACAAAGAATATACTTAAAATAAGTAATTATCAAAGTAACATGAGAATGTAATCCCAATATCCAAATGTAAGGGAAACCTATTTTTTTATATTGAAATAATATAGGTAGATACCCATTTAGAAAATAATAGAATATGCAATTAGATTATTTTCCCTGATGATGAATGGGGACCACTCGTTGACCCATGAAATTAAATTTCTCTAAAAAGGAGTACAGTATGGACAAATAATTTAGCTTAGGTTTTATTTTTATTTCGCAGGTAAGTTTGTATTTATTTTAACTAGGTAGACTAGTTAAATACAAACTTACCTGTGAAATAAAACCTAAACTGCCTTACACTAAAACCTAAAATTACAAAAAAAATAAAAAACCTACCATTACAAAAAAAATAACGAAATTATCCCCAAAAAACTAAATATTCCTATTGTAATACCTTTTTTTTTAAAAAAAAAAACACCCCAAAATAAAAAAGCCTAATCTAGAATAAACTAAGGCCTTTTGGGGGCCTTTTAAAGGGCCTTTTGTAGGGCATTGCCCTAAGTAGCTCTTTTGCTACAAAAAAACAAACACCCCCTAACAGTATACAAAAACCCCCATCCACCAAACTACCAAGGGCCCTTAAAAGGGCCTTTTTCAGCCAATAGAATGAGAGCTGCTTAAATCCTATTGGCTGATTTGAACAGCCAATATGATTTTAGCAGCTCTAATTCCTATTGGTTGATTCAAATCTTTCAGCCAATAGGAATGCAAGGGACACCATCTTGGATCGCGTACCTTGCATTGAAGATTTAGTGTACAGCGGCGACCATATGAAGAGAATGCTCGGCGCCAGATGTCTTCAGGATGGACCCGCTCCGCTGGGATCAAGATAGAAGATGCCGTCTGGATGAAGATTGAAGAGGCTGCCTGGATGAAGATTTCTCACCGAATGGATGAGAACTTTGTCACCAGGATGAAGATTGAAGAGGCCACATGGATGAAGACTTCTCGCAGCCTGGATGAAGATTGTTCAAGCGGGACTTCAAAAACTGTAAGTGGATAGTCGGGGGTTAGTTTTTTAAAGGGTTTTTTGTGTGGGTTTTTATTTTAGTTTAGGGTTTGGGCATATAAAAGAGCCAAACGCCCTTTTAAGGGCAATGCCCATCCAAATGCCTTTTTCAGGGCAATGGGTAGCTTAGGTTTTTGTTAGAGTTAGGTTTTTTATTTTTGGGGGGTTGGTTGGGTGGTGGGTTTTACAGTTGGGGGGGTCTTTGTATTTTTTTTACAGGTGAAAGAGCTGTTTAACTTAGGGCAATGCCCTACTAAAGGCCCTTTTAAGGGCCATTGGTAGTTTATTGTAGGCTATAGTTTTTTTTTATTTTGGGTGGGCTTTTTATTTTTGGATTAGGTGTAATTCTTATTTATTTTTGATAATTTTGTTTGTTATTTTTCGTACTTTAGTGTTTGTTAATTTTTGTAATTTAGTCTTTTTTATTTATTGTATTTAGATCGTTTGTAATATTTAGAGTAGTGTTAAGATTTTTTTAATGGGTAGTTTAGTTTAATCATTATCGGCTAGATTACAAGTTTTGCGGTATGAGTGAAAAAGCAGCGTTAAGGCTCTTTTTCACTACAGCTGGTATTACGAGTCTTGCAGGTTTAGGGGGCACCGCACACTTATTTGCCGTAACGCAACGTAATTACCGCAGCTTTCAAAAAGTCCTTTTTAAATGGGACTTCCATAGTGCCGGTATTACGAGTCTGCCTGGGAGGCCAAAAAGTGTGCGGTACACCCTATACCGCCAAGATCCATACTGTAAACTGAAAGTCAGTAGTTATGAGTTTTACGCTACAAAGCTGTAACATAAAACTCATAACTAAAGTGCTAAAATGTACACTAACACCCATAAACTACCAACTAACCCCTAAACCTAGGCCCTCCCGGACCCCAAACACAAAAATAAATTTATTAACCCCTAATCTGCCGCTCCGGACATCGCTGCCACTATAATAAACATATTAACGCCTAAACTGCCGCACTCCCTCATCACAAACACTAGTTAAATATTATTAACCCCTAATCTGCTGCCCCTAACATCGCCGCCACCTATCTACATTTATTAACCCCTAATCTTCCGCCCCCAACGTCACCGCCACTATACTAAAGTTATTAACCCCTAAACCTAACCCTAATAACCACTAACTTTAATGTAATTAAAATAAATCTAAATAAAACCTACTATTAATCACTAAATAATTTCTATTTAAATACTTACCTGTGAATTAAACCCTAAGCTAGCTACAATATAACTAATAGTTACATTGTAGCTAGCTTAGGTTTTATTTGTAATTCACAGGCAAGTTTTTATTTTAACTAGGTAGAATAGTTACTAAATAGTTATTAACTATTTACTAACTACCTAGCTAAAATAAATACAAATTTACCTGTAAAATAAAACCTAACCTGGCTTACACTAACACCTAACCTTACACTACAATTAAATCAATTACATAAATTAAATACAATTAACTAAATTACAAAAAAAACAAACACTAAATTACACAAAATGAAAAAAGAAAGTATCAGATATTTAAACTAATTACACCTAATCTAATAGCCCTATCAAAATAAAAAAGCCCCCCCCCCATAAAACCCCCCTAGCCTAAACTTGCATTGCCCCAAAGAAGCTCTTTTATCTGTAAAAAAAAATACAAACAACCCTCAATGTAAAACTCACCACCCACACAATCAACTACCCAAATAAAAACCTAAACTCCCCATTGCCCTGAAAAGGGCATTTGGATGGACATTGCCCTTAAAATGGCATTTAGCTTTTTTTCTCCCAAAAGCCCTAATCTAAAAATAAAACCAACCTACTAAACCCTTAAAAAAGCCTAACACTAACCCCCGAAGATCCACTTACAGTTTTTAAAGACCCAACATCCATCCTCAACGAAGCAGACAGAAGTCCTCAACGAAGCGGCAGAAGTCTTCATCCAACCGGGCAGAAGTCTTCATCCAACCGGGCAGAAGCCTTCATCCAGACGGCATATTCTATATTTATCCATCTGGCGCGGAGCGGGTCCATCTTCAAGACATCCGGCACAGAGCATCCACTTCAATCGACATCTTCTTCTGAATGAGGTTTCCCTTTAAATGACGTCATCCAAGATAGATAGATTTCAGCCAATCGGAATTAAGGTTGAAAAAATCATATTGGCTGTTGCAATCAGCCAATATGATTGAGCTTGCATTCTATTGGTTGATTGGAACAGCCAATAGAATGCAAGCTCAATCCTATTGGCTGATTGGATCAGCCAATAGGATTGAAGCTCAATACTATTGACTGATTGCAACAGCCAATAGGATTTTTTAACCTTAATTCTGATTGGCTGATAGAAATCTATCAGCCAATTGGAATCTAAGGGACACCATCTTGGATGACATCATTTAAAGGGAATCCTCATTCAGAGGAAGATGTCTATTAAAGAGGATGCTCTGCTCCGGATGTCTTGAAGATGGACCCGCTCCGTGCCTGATGGATGAAGATAGAAGATGCCGTCTGGATGAAGAATTCTGCCCGGTTGGATGAAGACTTCTGCCTGGTTGAATGAAGACATCTGCCGCTTCGTTGAGGACTTCTGCCAGCTTTGTTGAGAAAGGATGTTGGGTCTTCAAAAACTGTAAGTGGATCTACGGGGGACAGTGTTAGGCTTTTTTAAGGGTTTATTGGGTGGGTTTATTTTTAGATTAGGGCTTTTGGGCATAAAAAGAGCTAAATGCCCTTTTCAGGGCAATGCCCATTCAAGTGCCCTTTTCAGTGCAATGGGGATCTTAGGTTTTTTTAGTTAGGATTTTATTTGGGAAATTTGGTTGTGTGGGTGGTGGGTTTTACTGTTGGAGGGTTGTTTGTATTTTTTTTACGGGTAAAAGAGCTGATTTCTTTGGGGCAATGCCCCGCAAAAGGCCCTTTTAAGGACTATTGGTAGTTTAGTTTAGGCTAGGGTTTTTTATATTTGGGGGGGGGGGGGGCTATTAGATTAGGAGTAATTAGTTTAAATATCTGATAATTTCTTTTTTTATTTTGTGTAATTTAGTGTTTGTTTTTTGTAATTTAGTTAATTGTATTTAATTTATGTAATTTATTTAATTGTAGTGTAATGTTAGTTGTTAGTGTAAAACATGTTAGGTTTTATCTTACAGGTAAATTTGTATTTATTTTAACTTGGTAGCTAGTAAATACTTAATAACTATTTACTAACTAGTCTACCTAGTTAAAATATTTACAAACTTGCCTGTGAAATAAAAATAAAACCTAAGCTAGCTACGATGTAACTATTAGTTATATTGTAGCTAGCTTAGGGTTTATTTTATAGGTAAGTATTTAGTTTTAAATAGGAATTATTTAGTTATTAATAGTAGGTTTTATTTAGATTTATTTTAATTACATTTAAGTTAGTGGGTGTTAGGGTTAGACTTAGGGGTAAATAACTTTAGTATAGTGGCAGAGACGTTTTTGGGCGGCAGATTAGGGGTTAAAAAATGTAGGTAGGTGACGGCGATGTTGGGGGCAGCAGATTAGGGGTTAATAAGTATAATGTAGGTGGCGGCGATATTGGGGGCAGCAGATTAGGTGTTAATAAGAATTATGTAGGTGGCGGCGATGTTGGGGCCAGCAGATTAGGTGCTAATAAGTAAAATGTAGGTATCGGCGATGTTGGGGGCGGCAGATTAGGGGGTAATAAGTGTAAGATTAGGGGTGTTTAGACTCTGGGTTTATGTTAGGGTGTTAGGAGTCAGTCAGGAAAGGGTCTAACGCTCACTTTTCAGCCGCGACTTTTCCATACCGCAGATCCCCTTACGTCAATTGCGTATCCTATCTTTTCAATGGGATCTTTCTAACTCCGGTATTTAGAGTCGTGTCTGAAGTGAGCGTTAGAAATCTAACGACAAAACTCCAGCCACAGAAAAAAGTCAGTAGTTAAGAGCTTTCTGGGATAACGCTGGTTTATAAAGCTCTTAACTACTGTGCTCTAAAGTACACTAACACCCATAAACTACCTATGTACCCCTAAACGGAGGTCCCCCCACATCGCTGCCACTCGATTAAATATTTTTAACCCCTAATCTGCCGACCGCCACCTACGTTATCCTTATGTACCCCTAATCTGCTGCCCCTAACACCGCCGACCCCTGTATTATATTTATTAACCCCTAACCTGCCCCCCACAATGTCGCCTCCACCTGCCTTCACTTATTAACCCCTAATTTGCCGACCGCAAAGCGCCGCAACTTACGTTATCCTTATGTACCCCTAATCTGCTGCCCCTAACACCGCCGACCCCTATATTATATTTATTAACCCCTAATCTGCCCCCACAACGTCGCCTCCACCTGCCTACACTTATTAACCCCTAATCTGCCGAGCGGACCGCACCGCTATTATAATAAAGTTATTAACCCCTAATCCGCCTCACTAACCCTATAATAAATAGTATTAACCCCTAATCTGCCCTCCCTAACATCGCCGACACCTAACTTCAAACATTAACCCCTAATCTGCCGACTGGAGCTCACCGCTATTCTAATAAGTTTATTAACCCCTAAAGCTAAGTCTAAACCTAACACTAACACCCCCCTAAATTAAATATAATTTAAATCTAACAAAATAAATTAACTCTGATCGGAACAGCCAATAGAATGCGAGCTCAATCTGATTGGCTGATCGGATCAGCTAATCGGATTGAACTTGATTCTGATTGGTTGATTCCATCAGCCAATCAGAATTTTCCAACCTTAATTCCGATTGGCTGATAGAATCCTATCAGCCAATCGGTATTCGAGGGACGCCATCTTGGATGACGTCCCTTAAAGGAGCCTTCATTCGTCGGTAGTCCGTCGGGCCAGCAGGATGTTCCGCGTCGGAGGTCTGCAAGATGGATCGGGAAGAAAGAAGATTGAAGATGCCGTTAATAGAAGACTTCAGCCGGATCATGGACCTCTTCAGCTCCCGCTTGGATGATGACTTCAGCCGGATCATGGACCTCTTCAGCTCCCGCTTGGATGATGACTTCAGCCGGATCATGGACATCTTCAGCCCCCTGCTTGGACTTGGATCAGGACATCGGAGGAGCTCTTCTGGATCGATCGGTGAACCTGGTATGGTGAAGATAAGGTAGGAAGATCTTCAGGGGCTTAGTGTTAGGTTTATTTAAGGGGGGTTTGGGTTAGATTAGGGGTATGTGGGTGGTGGGTTGTAATGTTGGGGGGGCTTATTGTATGTGTTTTTTTATAGGCAAAAAGAGCTGAATTCTTTGGGGCATGCCCCGCAAAGGGCCCTGTTCAGGGCTGGTAAGGTAAAAGAGCTTTGAACTTTAGTAATTTAGAATAGGGTAGGGCATTTTTTTATTTTGGGGGTCTTTGTTATTTTATTAACGGGCTTAGAGTAGGTGTAATTAGTTTAACATTGTTGTAATATTTTAATGATGTTTGTAAATATTTTTTTATTTTTTGTAACTTAGTTCTTTTTTATTTTTTGTACTTTAGTTAGTTTATTTCATTGTATTTATTTGTAGATATTGTATTTAATTAATGTATTGATAGTGTAGTGTTAGGTTTAATTGTAGGTAATTGTAGGTATTTTATTTAATTAATTTATTGATAGTGTAGTGTTAGGTTTAATTGTAACTTAGGTTAGGATTTATTTTACAGGTAATTTTGTAATTATTTTAACTATTTTAGCTATTGTACCTGGTTAAAATAAATATAAATCCTAAAATAGCTATAATATAAATATAATTTATATTGTAGCTATATTAGGATTTATATTAAAGGTAAGTATTTAGCTTTAAATAGGAATAATTTATTTAATAAGAGTTAATTTATTTATTAGAATAGCGGTGAGCTCCAGTCGGCAGATTAGTGGTTAATGTTTGAAGTTAGGTGTTGGCAATGTTAGGGAGGGCAGATTAGGGGTTAATACTATTTATTATAGGGTTAGTGAGGCTGATTAGGGGTTAATAACTTTATTATAATAGCGGTGCGGTCCGCTCAGCAGATTAGGGGTTAATAGGTGTAGGAAGGTGGAGGCGACGTTGAGGGGGGCAGATTAGGGGTTAATAAATATAATATAGGGGTCGGCGGTGTTAGGGGCAGCAGATTAGGGGTACATAGGGATAATGTAAGTAGCGGTGGTTTACGGAGCGGCAGATTATGGGTTAAAAATAATATGCAGGGGTCAGCGATAGCGGGGGCGGCAGAATAGAGGTTAATAAGTGTACGGTTAGGGGTGTTTAGACTCGGGGTACATGTTAGGGTGTTAGGTGCAGATGTAGGAAGTGTTTCCCCATAGCAAACAATGGGGCTGCGTTAGGAGCTGAACGCAGCTTTTTTGCAGGTGTTAGGTTTTTTTTCAGCTCAAACAGCCCCATTGTTTCCTATGGGGGAATCGTGCATGAGCACGTTTTTGAAGCTGGCCGCTTCCGTAAGCAACTCTGGTATCGAGAGTTGCAGTGGTGTTAAATATGCTCTACGCTCCTTTTTTGGAGCCTAACGCAGCCATTCTGTGGACTCTCAATACCAGAGTTATTTAAAAGGTGCGGCCAGAAAAAAGCCAGCGTTAGCTACGCGGGTCGTTACCGACAAAACTCTAAATCTAGCCGATTATCTTACAGGTAAATTTGTATTTATTTTAGCTAGTTAGCTAGTAAATAGTTAATAACTATTTACTAACTAGTCTACCTAGTTAAAATATATACAAACTTGCCTGTGAAATAAAAATAAAACCTAAGCTAGCTACGATGTAACTATTAGTCATATTGTAGCTAGCTTAGGGTTTATTTTATAGGTAAGTATTTAGTTTTATATAGGAATTATTTAGTTATTAATAGTAGGTTTTATTTAGATTTATTTTAATTACATTAAAGTTAGTGGGTGTTAGGGTTAGACTTAGGGGTTAGTAACTTTGGTATAGTGGCAGAGACGTTTTTGGGCGGCAGATTAGGGGTTGATAAATGTAGGTAGATGACGGCGATGTTGGGGGAAGCAGATTAGGGGTTAATAAGTATAATGTAGGTGGTGGCGATGTTGGGGGCAGCAGATTAGGGGTTAATAAGAATTATGTAGGTGGCGGCGATGTTGGGGCCAGCAGATTAGGGGCTAATAAGTATAATGTAGGTGGCGGCGATGTTGGGGACAGCAGATTATGGGTTAATAAGTATAATGTAGGTATCGGCGATGTTGGGGGTGGCAGATTAGGGGATAATAAGTGTAAGATTAGGGGTGTTTAGACTCTGGGTTTATGTTAGGCTGTTAGGTGTAAACATAACTTTTCTTTCCCCATAGGCATCAATGGGGCTGCGTTAAGGTGCTTTACGCTCCTTTTTTGCAGGTGTTAGACTTTTTTTTCAGCCGGCTCTCCCCATTGATGTCTATGAGGAAATTGTGCACAAGCACGTAAAACCAGCTTACCGCCGCTCACTGCATTGCTGGTATTGGAGTGAAATATGGAGCTCAATTTTGTTCTACGCTCATTTTTTGCCTGCTAACGCCGGGTTTTTGTAAACCTGTAATACCAGCGCTGTAGGTAATTGAGCGGTGACAATAACTTGCAAGTTAGTACCACACCCCTCATAATGCAAAACTCGTAATCTAGCCGTATATTAGTTTAATTGTTAATTTAAACTTAGTTTTTTTTAATTTGACAGAAAAGTTTTAATTTAATTTAAGGTAGGGAAATTGTAATTTTAATCTAAAGTTAGGGTTATGGTTAATTTTAGGGGTTACTAGTTTAGTTTATTGCTATGTGGGGTGCTTTTGGTTTAGGGGTTAATAGTTTACTTTAGTGTATTTCGTTGTGGGGGACTTGCGGTTTAGGGGTTATTAGGTTTATTATAGTGGCGGCGGTGTAGGGCTTAATAACTTTAGTATAGTGGGGGGCGATGTGGGCAGACGGCAGATTAGGGGTTAATAATATTTAAATAGTGTTTGCGATGCGAGAGGGGGCAGCGGTTTAGGGGTTAATAAGTTTATTATAGAGCTGACAATGTTGGGGAGCGATGGAATAGGGGTTAATACTTTTTTTTAGTGGCGGCGATTCGGGAGAGGCAGATTAGGAGTTGATAACTTCAATATAGTATTTGCGATGCGGGAGGGCCTCGGTTTAGGGGTTAATAGGTAGTTTATGGGTGTTTAGTGTACTTTGTAACACTTTAGTTATGAGTTTTATGTTACAGATTTGTAGTGTAAAACTCATAACCACTGCTTTTAGATGACGTTACAGATCTTGTCGTTTTAGGCTGTAACAATGTTTTTTTAGCCAGAATCTCGTAATACCAGCGCTATGGGAGTCCCATGAAAAAAAATTATTTTTAAGAGTGCGGTACTGATGCTACATTACAGGCTAAAAGGCTTGTGGTACACCTATACCGACAAGACTTGTAATGGCTGTGGTGCTGTTTTAACGCTGAGAGCTAAGAGCCGTAACGCACAACTCGTAATCTAGCTGATAGCTAGAAGAGACAGAAATAACCTTATAGTATATAAAGGAAAAAAGAACAGTAATATTAATACTCACAAACACCTAGCTTATGAGTTTTGCGTTAGGAGGGGTCCGGTGCTAACGAGCAGTTTAAGCTCACCGATCACTTACAGACAGCGCTGGTATTACAGGTTTTTAGAAACCGGTCGTTAACCGCAAAAAAATGAGCGAAGAGCAAAATTTTGCTCCACATCTCACCTCAAAACCAGCGCTGCTTACGTTAGCGGTGAGCTGGTGAAACGTGCTTGTGCACGATTTCCCCATAGGAATCAATGGGGGAGAGCCGGCTTAAAAAAAACCTAACACCTGCAAAAAAGCAGCGTAAAGCTCCTAACGCAGCCCCATTGATTCCTATGGGGAAATACTTTTTATGTCTACACTTAACACCCTAACATGAACCCTGAGTCTAAATACTCCTAATATTTCACTTATTAACCCCTAATCTGCCGCCCCCGACATCGCAGACAACTGCATTATATAATTAACCCCTAATCTGCCGCTCCGGACAGCGCCACCACCTACATTATAGCTATGAACCCCTAATCTGCTGCCCCCAACATCGCCGAACCCTACATTATATTTATTAACCCCTAATCTGCCGCCCCCAATGTCGCCGCAACCTACCTACATTTATTAACCCCTAATCTGCCATCCACAACATCGTCACCACTATAATAAAGTTATTAACCCCTAACCTAAGTCTAACTCTAACGCTAAAACCCCCTAACTTAAATATAATTACAATAAATCTAAATAAAATTACTACAATTACCTAAATAATTCCTATTTGATACTAAATACTTACCTGTAAAATAAACCCTAAGCTAGCTACAATAAAACTAATAGTTACATTGTAGCTATTTTAGGATTTATTTTTATTTTACAGGCAAGTTTGTATTTATTTTAACTAGGTAGAATAGTTATTAAATAGTTATTAACTATTTAATAACTACCTTGCTAAAAGAAATACAAAAGTACCTGTAAAATAAAACCTAACCTAAGTTACAATTACACCTAACACTGCACTATAATTAAATACAATTACCTAAATTAAATACAATTAATTACAATTAAATAAAATTATCTAAAGTACAAAAAAAAAAACCCACTAGATTACAGAAAATAATAAAATAATTACTAGCTTTTTAAACTAATTACACCTAATCTAATACCCCTAACGAAATAAAAAAGCCCCCCCAAAATAAAAAATAGCCCTTCCCTACACTTAAAAGGGCCTTTTGCGGGGAATTGCCCCAAAGTAATCAGCTCTTTTACCTGTTAAAAAAAAGTACAAATACCCCCCCAACATTAAAACTCACCACCCACACAACCAACCCTACTCTAAAACCCACCCAATCCCCCCTTAAAAAAACCTAACACTAACCCTTTGAAGATCACCCTTACCGTGAGACATCTTCACCCAACTGGGGAGAAGTGGTCCTCCACATGGGCAGCAGTCTTCATCCAAGCCGGGCAGAAGAGGTCCTCCAGACGGGCAGAAGTCTTCATCCAGATGGCATTTTCTATGTTCATCCATCCGGCGCGGAGCAGGTTCATCATCAAGACATCCGACACCGAGCATCCTCTTTATCTGGAGTCTTCTTACTAAATGACGGAACCTTTAAGAGACGTCATCCAAGATGGCATCCCTTCAATTCCGATTGGCTGATAGAATTCTATCAGCCAATCCGAATTAAGGTAGAAAAAATCCTATTGGCTGATGCAATTAGCCAATAGGATTGAAGTTCAATCCTATTGGTTGATCCAATCAGCCAATAGGATTGAGCTGGCATTCTATTGGCTGTTCCAATCAGCCAATAGAATGCAAGTTCAATCCTATTGGCTGGATTTTTTCTCCCTTAATTCAGATTGGCTGATAGAATTCTATCAGCCAATCGGAATTGAAGGGACGCCATCTTGGATAACGTCACTTAAAGGTACCGTCATTTAGTAAGAAGACTCCGGATGAAGAGGATGCTCTGTGTCGGATGTCATGAAGATTACTTTGGGGCAAAGGCCCTTTAAAGGGCTATTTGTAATTTAGTGTAGGGTAGGGCTTTTGTTTATTTTGGGGGCCTTTTTTATTTTGTTTGGGGGATTAGAGTAGGTGTAATTAGTTTAAAAAGTGTTTGTTTTTTCATACTTTAGATAATTTTATTTAATTGTAATTAATTGTATTTAATTTAGGTAATTAATTTAATTATAGTGTAGTGTTAGGTGTAATTGTAACTTAGGTTAGGTTTTATTTTACAGGTAAATTTGTCTTTATTTTAATCACGTAGTTATTAAATAGTTAATAACTATTTCATAACTATTCTACCTATTTAAAATAAATACAAAGTTGCCTGTAAAATTAGAATAAACCCTAAGACAGCTAAACTGTAACTATTAATTATAATGTAGCTAGTTTGGGGTTTATTTTATAGGTAAGTATTTAGTTTTAAATAGGAATTATTTAGGTAATTGTAGTAATTTTATTTAGATTTATTGTAATTATATTTAAGTTAGGGGGGGTTAGGGTTAGACTTAGGTTTAGGGGTTAATACATTTAATATAGTGGCGGTGACGATGGGGGCAGCCGATTAGGGGTTAATAAATGTAGGTAGGCGGCGGCGATGTTAGGGACGTCAGATTAGTGGTTAATAATATTTAACTAGTGTTTGCGATGCGGGAGTGCGGCGGTTTAGGGGTTAATATATTTATTATAGTGGCGGCGATGTGCGGTTCAGCAGATTAGGGGTTAAAATATGTATTTTAATGTTTGAGATGTGGGGGGCCTCGGTTTAGGGGTTAATAGGTAGTTTATGGGTGTTAGTGTACTTTTTAGCACTTTAGTTAAGAGTTTTATGCTATGGCGTTGTAGTGTAAACTTTTAACTACTCACTTTAAAATGCGGTACCAGGCTTGACAGGAGAGGGTCTACTTCTCACTTTTGGTAAGACTCGTAATACCGGTGCTATGCAAGTCCCATTGAAAATATAGGATACGCAATTGACGTAAGTGGATTTGCGGTGTTTCCGAGTCTGGCCAAAAAAGTGAGCGATGAGCCTGTCATTTCAAGACTCGTAATACCAGAGGGTGTTAAAAAGCAGTGTTGGGACCGGCCAACACTGCTTTTTAAGCCTAACACACAGCTCGTAATCTAGCCGAAAGATTCTTCTAGAATAGATGTCCCATTCATAACTGATTTTAATTTTGATAAGTTAGTAACAACAATTTTGAGAAAACATTGACATCTGGTCCAAACAGACCCAATAATAAGAAATAAGGTCTCAGACCACCCAAGAGTAATCTATAGAAAAGCAAGTAACCTTAAAAATATGCTGGCTCCAAGTGAATTCAAACAAGAAGGAAATAAAAGACAGGAGAGAGATATAGAAGGGAAACATTTATGCATTTTCCCCCCTGTGTTTTGCTTGCAGGGCATGCCAATACAGCAGTAAATGCAAATCCATTTGTCAGGTTTGTTTCCTGCTTTGTTTGCCATGTGCTGCTGGCAGCCATTTTACTCACCTCTCTTGCTGACTCTGGTGCATACTGTGATGTGATTTCCTGCACTTCCTTTTATGGCCAGACTGGTGTACATCATCTGTGTGAGACAGGATTCAGTCTCAGAATTGTGATGTCATCACTTATTATTTAAAGGGCCTCTGTTCAGTATGCTTTGCCATTGCATTGTCTCAGACCTGTTTGTGAGAGCAGCTGTGTATTACCTGGCTGTCTGACGTCCCTCCTGGTTCCTGATCCCTGGCTTGTTCCTGACTCTGCTGTTCTTCTTGTTCCTGATTCCGGCTCGTCTGACTATTTGCTTTGGCTCCTGACTCGGCTCGTCTGACTACCAGCTCTGGTTTTGATTCCTGGCTTGTTATTTGAATTGTGGACTTTTTATTATTTTTTGCTATTAATAAAGGCGTGATTATTTTTTGCACTTCTTGTCTCAGTCTGATTCCTAGCACCCTAACACCATTCAATCCACTACAAACAACTTTCTGTTTCCAATAAAAGACATTCACCTAAATTACGAGTTTTGTGCTATACTGGGTGCGTAAATAACACAATAAAATGAGCGGTATTGAAGTTTCCATAGAGCTGCCATTACGAGTTACTGAAAAGCCTCCTTGTGCTGTGCGCTATGGTGCATTAAGCTCCATACCGCACAAAAGCCAAGGGCTGAGTTTACTTGCTCATGCACAGTTAGGTTTCCCCCATAGACATCAATGGAGAAATGAACACCTGCGATTGTGGAATGACTAATCGCCGTAATGCAACCCCATAGAAATCTATGGGGAAAAGAAAATTACGTTAAAATTATGAAAATTAAACCTGATTGGAGGGGGAGGGGGCAATTTAGAACAAAAACTATTGAAGAAAGAGCAGAACTTTTCTACAAAATGGACACAATACAGGGAGTGCAGAATTATTAGGCAAATTAGTATTTTGACCTCATCATCCTCTTTATGCATGTTGTCTTACTCCAAGCTGTATAGGCTTGAAAGCCTACTACCAATTAAGCACATTAGGTGATGTGCATCTCTGTAATGAGAAGGGGTGTGGTCTAATGTCATCAACACCCTATATCAGGTGTGCATAATTATTAGGCAACTTCCTTTCCTTTGGCAAAATGGGTCAAAAAAAGGACTTGACAGGCTCAGAAAAGTAAAAAATAGTGAGATATCTTGCAGAGGGATGCAGCACTCTTAAAATTGCAAAGCTTCTGAAGCGTGATCATCGAACAATCAAGCGTTTCATTCAAAATAGTCAACAGGGTCGCAAGAAGCGTGTGGAAAAACCAAGGCGCAAAATAACTGCCCATGAACTGAGAAAAGTCAAGCGTGCAGCTGCCAAGATGCCACTTGCCACCAGTTTGGCCATATTTCAGAGCTGCAACATCACTGGAGTGCCCAAAAGCACAAGGTGTGCAATACTCAGAGACATGGCCAAGGTAAGAAAGGCTGAAAGACGACCACCACTGAACAAGACACACAAGCTGAAACGTCAATACTGGGCCAAGAAATATCTCAAGACTGATTTTTCTAAGGTTTTATGGACTGATGAAATGAGAGTGAGTCTTGATAGGCCAGATGGATGGGCCCGTGGCTGGATTGGTAAAGGGCAGAGAGCTCCAGTCTGACTCAGACGCCAGCAAGGTGGAGGTGGAGTACTGGTTTGAGCTGGTAGCTTGTGGGGCCTTTTCGGGTTGAGGATAGAGTCAAGCTCAACTCCCAGTCCTACTGCCAGTTTCTGGAAGACACCTTCTTCAAGCAGTGGTACAGGAAGAAGTCTGCATCCTTCAAGAAAAACATGATTTTCATGCAGGACAATGCTCCATCACACACGTCCAAGTACTCCACAGTGTGGCTGGCAAGAAAGGGTATAAAAGAAGAAAATCTAATGACATGGCCTCCTTGTACACCTGATCTGAACCCCATTGAGAACCTGTGGTCCATCATCAAATGTGAGATTTACAAGGAGGGAAAACAGTACACCTCTCTGAACAGTGTCTGGGAGGCTGTGGTTGCTGCTGCACGCAATGTTGATGGTGAACAGATCAAAACACTGACAGAATCCATGGATGGCAGGCTTTTGAGTGTCCTTGCAAAGAAAGGTGGCTATATTGGTAACTGATTTGTTTTTGTTTTGTTTTTGAATGTCAGAAATGTATATTTGTGAATGTTGAGATGTTATATTGGTTTCACTGGTAAAAATAAATAATTGAAATGGGTATATATTTGTTTTTTGTTAAGTTGCCTAATAATTATGCACAGTAATAGTCACCTGCACACACAGATATCCCCCTAAAATAGCTATAACTAAAAACAAACTAAAAACTACTTCCAAAACTATTCAGCTTTGATATTAATGTTTTTTTTTGGGTTCATTGAGAACATGGTTGTTGTTCAATAATAAAATTAATCCTCAGAAATACAACTTGCCTAATAATTCTGCACTCCCTGTATACCCATTAGGACTAAATTCCGAATTAGATCTTTCTTCATTTATTTAAACCAGCCAAGCTGAATATATATTCCATTTAGTTGATAAAATGGGGTAATACAGTATACATAGTTGTGTTAGCTTTATTTATATAGCGATAAAAATAGGACAATAAATGCACTTTTTACTTAACGTGTTTTTGTATATAAACATTCTTAATATTTTGAGAGTATCCATAAGTTATGTTATTAATATAACAAGTTTGAATGAACTTTGATGTTACTATTTATATTTTTTGATCAACAATGACCGTGTCAAAAACATTAAGAATGTACTGTATACAACTTTATACTCAATTATTGCATCTTAAATCATTTCAATAAAGAAAATTAGTACAATTTCACCTTAAAATATTTGAATGTCAACACCAATCAGAAATAAGGGAGGTCTTTTTTAAGAGAGCAATGTGACCATCTTATTTATGTCTTGCTAAAGTCCAAGAAACTATGAAATGTGTTGACAGGACTACCATTTGTCACTTTGCAAACTTTAAATAGGAGGTAAATCCCAGGCGCCAATATATGGCTAAGGTTTAAAGTGTTAAAAATGTTTATTACAGCTCGTCATATAATGTTAAAATGTAGTTAAATTACAAGGCTAAAAAGCATGGATCCACGCTATACAATAAAAGATAATAATGGTAGAAAATAACAGTATACAATAGGACAATTGGACATAGAACAGTATAAACAATAGTGCTATACAGTGACTTGGTGCAATACTCCAAGTGAGCTAAAACTGGGGTGATGACGTCAGGGGTGGCAATAAGAAAGGCCAATACAAACAGTGAAAAAATCCATCAGAGAATCAAAAATCAAATATCAAGATAAAAAATAGTGTCCAATGGGAAGTTAACGTCCAAAGTGAAAAAAATGTGTATCCTTAAAAAGTCAGTGCAAGAGGTAGTCAGTACGTGAGAAAATTTCAAAATTTTTCAAAATTTTAACCTTGATCCAAAATAAATCCGATGCGATGCTCCTATTTAGTGTGTTTCCG
The DNA here is from genome assembly GCF_027579735.1 of Bombina bombina. Classification (NCBI taxonomy): domain Eukaryota; kingdom Metazoa; phylum Chordata; class Amphibia; order Anura; family Bombinatoridae; genus Bombina; species Bombina bombina. The sequence continues at coordinate 998,874,110 of NC_069504.1, read as the reverse complement.
AAAAAGGTAGAAAAAATATAGAAAAAATATAGAAAAAATATAGAATATTAGTGTAGGTGTGGCCAGCCTGGAGTGGCTGGAGTGGTGAAGGTGAGAGCACACTAAATGACACAGTGCAGACAATTCCAAAAATAAAAATATAAATAAAAAAATTAAAAATTCAGGGGGAAAAAAAAAAAAATATATATATATATATATAAAACCTGTGGAGAGAAAGATAAAAACAATGTGTAGAATGATCACAATATGTTCCTCAAATGAAATAAGGCTTACCAGTGTTGTCTACGCGTTTCGGCCTTCTCTGGGCCTTTATCAAGACTTGATAAAGGCCCAGAGAAGGCCGAAACGTACTCAAATTTTCTCACGTACTGACTACCTCTTGCACTGACTTTTTAAGGATACACATTTTTTTCACTTTGGACGTTAACTTCCCATTGGACACTATTTTTTATCTTGATATTTGATTTTTGATTCTCTGATGGATTTTTTCACTGTTTGTATTGGCCTTTCTTATTGCCACCCCTGACGTCATCACCCCAGTTTTAGCTCACTTGGAGTATTGCACCAAGTCACTGTATAGCACTATTGTTTATACTGTTCTATGTCCAATTGTCCTATTGTATACTGTTATTTTCTACCATTATTATCTTTTATTGTATAGCGTGGATCCATGCTTTTTAGCCTTGTAATTTAACTACATTTTAACATTATATGACGAGCTGTAATAAACATTTTTAACACTTTAAACCTTAGCCATATATTGGCGCCTGGGATTTACCTCCTATTTACTATTTCTTCAGGTGATAACTAGGTATCACCCCCCTAGGCCGATAAGGTTCTAGTAGGCGCTGGGATATTTTCATATTGTTTATCACTTTGCAAACTTTGCTAATTTACACACCTACCCTGAGGAGTTTGCTATTAGGAATGGAGGGATGTGTTATTTGCATTTACCCGTGTTGGGACTAATAATGAACAATCTGGACCGATTGGAACAGTCTAACAAATGCAATTGTGTAACAAGAATTGTTACTAAGTATCTCCTTGAATTGATACGGATTTATGACCTGTGACCTTACATGACGCTTTGGGAAGTCACTTGTACTACACTCCACTAGGAATCCCATTGGGGAACACTATCCCTCTAGACATGGTCCAGTATGCCGAGAGGGACCCAGGACAGTGTGATTTATAAAAAGGAAGGTCACGATACAGGATATAAGTAACTAATATGTGCCTATTACAGTCTGATTACTACAACTGATTTCTATAACCGACAAACTTGTTAGCACATGGACAGATAAGTTCCACTCAATACAAGGAGGATATCCCAGTGTGATAATGTATTTTGTCTAATAGGTACTTGGTACCATTTGAATATTAGGTTTTTTTGTTAGGATGGTCTTCTCAGACATTACATTTTTGCAATAAGGCTTTTTGCACAAACCTTTTTAATCCTTTGATTTTATTGCAATTTTTTTTAAGGGAGATGTCCATATAATCAATCAAATTTAAATGTAGTATGTATGTTTGATGTCATCCATTTTTTATAGATAGTAAATATTTAATTAAAGATACATAATATCTTTATGAGTTTTAGTTGTGATATTATTATTTTATTATTCAACCTATATCTGTGCATTTATAGTACTGCCTCAAACTGTTTGTGTATCTGTATATTTGCTTGATCTGGAGCGGTTAGACCCAATAGCAGTAGGATATTCTAAACCGTATGCGCACTTACCCTTTATTTATTTTTTTCTTGTCTAATACATAGCATATATTCATGTTTATTTAGCCTAACAATTGATCGTCAGAAATGTAATAAACAACAAACATCGAAATCTTATAATTAAATATAAGAAAATGTAATTATATTTTTTCTTCACCAAGCAGCCAAATGGGAATTGAAAAGAGATTGTATATAATATTTATAAATTAGTTTCAAGAAAAGATTCTGAAATAAATGCATTTAAAATAAATTATTTTAGTAATAGTATAATGACATTACTATAGGACAGATAATACATTAGTTTGCTAATTAGTTAACATTCATATAAGAACACGACCAATATCTAGACAGAAAAAGAACCAATTCAATGAGAGACAGATTTATAGGACATCCTCCACTAACCAATCAAAGAACCATTAAGCCTTTCTGGGGCATAGGAAAAAAATATAATTGTAGGAAATGCAGGAAAAATGAATAATGAAGGTAAAGGGTACAATGAAAGATTATATACAGTATGTTTTTGAGATATTTTTTATTGTTCCTTTTAAAGTTTAAGAATGCCAATATAATTAAAATATCACATTTCAAATTTAATGTTAAAATATAAAATTTTATGATTATTTTTGAACCATAAAAGCAATAGGTCAACCAAGTTTTCCCCAACTACTGTCTATAAGGCATTCTGAGATGTGTGCTTGAGCCTAGTCAGGGAAAGCTCAGCTGAGCATGAAAAGCACAGTGATTCAACATGAAGTCAATTAGGCTTCGGACAATAATGGTTTGTGTGAGAGAGAGGGAGCAGATGGTATCTGACTAGAATACTAAATAAAGTGTTCCACAGCCTGTGAGAAGATGCAAAATAATGTGTGAGACACAATACTTATATGTGTCTGCAGGTTATTGATATACGACTTAAAGGAGTTGACGAGAACTTACAATAAATAAGTATGCTTTGGTTGCACTTCAGAACAATCGGGATAAACACATACTACAAGTTTTTAAATATTACATGTTATTTTATCTACAATACTTTTATAGTCAAAGCATTTTTTTTCCATATGCTACACTAGAAGTCCATTCATTTCTGCCTATGTTTAATGAGTTAAAACTAAAATGTCCATGCAAATAAAATATGTACATTGTGCATTAAAAATAGTGCTGGCAAAATAAACAAAACATTGTCAGTAAGATTACAAGTAGCGCTTTATGACTTTTCCGCATGCTATGTGGTCTTTTCACAATCAATTTCCATTGCACAGGTATTACAAGTCTTAAAAAAAGGCGATTGTGCATTTGCCTTTTACGCAACAATCCTCGAAGAGCTGTAGTTAACAGCTTTACGCAACAAAAAAGTTTCACAAAACACTTCAAAAATACATTACAAAGTACAGTTACACTCATATTAACACTGTCTAATAAAAATTATTTAAAAAAATATTGCACACAAAAGTTATAAGGGCTCAAAGATACGAGATCTCGGTGTTGGAAAAAAAAAGCAGATGCAGTTATTTTACATTGACATACATACACATACATAAATATATATATATATATTCATATACATATCTCGCTATAAATAGATATTTCTGTCCAAAAATCATCAAATATATAGATAAATATTTATTTAGCATTAAATAGAAAATATTCTGTTGCAAAAACATTTTGCAATATAAAATATTCACATTTTCATGTACAATTTTTGAGTAGAATACGTCATAGGCTTTGTGCAACAGATTAGTTTTTTTTTTTATGTGTCTTCTCCTAACTGACTTCTATGGGGAATACGTGAATGCAATTTCGCAGTTTTCATTAAACGACAACGCATGCGCAAAATGCGTTATTTCTCAACTTGTAATAGCTGCGCAACCCCAAATGCAAAAAAGTCAGAACGCGTATGGAGTTTTTACAACTGATTTGCAGCGTGACTTGTAATCTTGCACTGTATTAGATATCAAAGGATTTTCAGGACAGGAAGATGAGGGGAATTTGTGAGCTGGCATCTTATATGTTGATTGGGCACTATTATTGTAGCGTATTGTAGTGAGTCTACACAAAATAGTAGACATGTGCACAGGAAAAGAATTTGGTTCATCCAAAAGATTTGGTTCAGAATTTTTGACTAGTTTGGGTAGACAGTATTGTGGGATTGTCTGGTTTAGCCAAATATTTGGCTAAGCATTTGGTTAGAAACAAAATGTATTCAATTGAATTAGCGTCTATGGGAAGCCCACAAAACATTCCTTTTAGCAACAAAATTACACTGCTAGGAAATGCCAACAATTGAAAGGTTAAGAACATACAGGAACTAGAACAATTTTTACACAGAAAATGCAAACAATAAATTGAAATGAAAAGTATTTTATAATTACAGGAATATAAACTATTCAGTAGTACTTCCTTTTCCCACCACTCTATTGTCCCCCCCAAGCTAACCTTCCACTTCATATAACTACAAGCTTTGCATTCAATCTTCTTTTTTTTCAACTCTCTCATTCCTTTCAAATCCCTTATGCTAAAGTACCCTCATTCATCACTTTCTCACACACCTGCTCCATAACAGGTTTGTAGTTACTTATCCTTGAAGACTCAATTCAGAGAAGGGCAGGAGGATGAGAGGCAGCACCAGCAGGCAGCAGAGATACTGAACTAGATAGCCCTCTGAATATAGTACATAAACCTCAGAAATATACCTCCAAGGAAGGAGGAGCAACATGTGTTTATAGTCCCTTGGACACAGCGGCCAGAAGTTCCTTGAGGATTTGGCATTGATGGGTAATGATCACCCAAAAGAAAAGGTATGCTGTGTAACCACTATAACAGTGTCATAGTGAGCCTGTAGCCACTAGGTAGCCACAGTGGCCCCAATGTAATAGCAATTATGGTTTCAGTTAGATGAGGGGCACACCGTACAACAAAATATGTGTAACTGATAGATATGTGCTGTGTGCAATATAGCCAGCCACTGAAAAATTATTATTAATTGTTGTTTCTGTTATACATTTTACAGCCCAAAAAAAGGGATGCAACATAACTACTTCTATAGTCCTGTAGAAAACCTGCTAGGTAGCCATGGTGCCCCCACTGCAGTTACAAAAAGTATTGTTTTAATTAGATGAGGGATTCTAGTAATATTTATATATCATTTATTTGATAACTATATAAAAAAACATTTAAAAAAATGCTGTAATATGTCCTTGCTGCAAAAAAACCTAACCCAATATTGCACACAAAGGGTTAAACTTGTTTCCCCAACAAAGGAAGGAAAGCTGCCTACTAGCCCCAGCTATGTCCCCACTGCAATAAAAATGTGCAGCCAGTGTGATGCACTAACTGCAGGAAAAAAAGGGGTATATTTATTAATGTGCAAGTGGACATGATACGATGTAGCAGTCTGCATTTATCATTGCACCAGCAATTCTTGTGAACTGCTGGTGCAATGCCACCCCCTGCAGATTTGCGGCCAATTCACCGCTAGCAGGGGGTGTCAATAAACCTGATAGTATTCGATCAGGTTGATTTCTGTTCGCGGCCTCAGAGCAGGCAGACAAGTTATGGAGCAGTTTTACCAAAAAAACATTAGATATAGGCAAAAATATGTATTTATAAATAAATAGAACATATTCTTTCATGTGAAGAACAATGGAATGTGAATTATTCATATGTTTATGCTCAGTTAGCACACTTGATAACATGCAATCAGGTTTGAGTAGGATGTTTTTTTCCCACTTTTTTTTGCTACATTGACTTTCATGGGGGAATACTTTATTGAGTTTGCAATATTCTATGTTCAGCTTTTTTTTTTTTTTTTTAATTTTTCTTTTTATTGAGGTAAATTAAGTTGAGTACAGACATATTAAGGCAATGAAAGAGAAACAATCATATCTCTTTTAGTTACAACTGATATCCAGAGCATCTGGGAATATGAAAGTATGCAACAAAACACAGAATACAATTAACAAAGCAGGCTGGGGTATATACTACAACAGCGGCTGTCTTCTGCTCAACCCTGGATAAGAACAGTTTGCCCTTTATCTGGGCTACTTTATATAACCTTCCCGGGTGTGAATTCATACTCCACTCTTTAGCTCCCAGCTGGAGAAACATCTAACATCACTAAATAATAGCTGGACAGGTGTGGCTAAGCACCCCACAATTGTGTATGTGTCATTCTTCCATGCCTCACGTTCTGTAACGGTTCCTCAACCTCTCCCATGTGAGGCTTGACGACCTCACAAGCCAGGGTCACTACTCTCCCAAGGGACACAACTGGCTATAGGAGAATTGCTATATGGGGGAAACCACCCCCTTAATCTAGAGGAGGCAACCTTAGGATCGCCAAAAAAAAAAAAAAAAAAAAAAAAACATCTCAAATAAGTACCCGATCAGCTAGGCAGGTGGAGCAGAAGAAAAAAGGAAATATGCAAGGGTGAGACCAGGAGGACAGAGGGAAAAGAAAGGAAAAAAAAATTATACGAAGGAAAGGAGTAGGAAATGCAAAGGCATAGGCTTCCCAGAACCGAGGAGCTTTAGGTATACAATACTCCTATGAAAAGAGCTCACCGATTCTGGTTTACTCTCTGGTTTCTGTGGACACAAATATCACATATTTTCCAGTATGACTCAATTTTATTGAGGTGTTGGTAGAACCCTCTCTCCATCTGGGCATAGGTTTCTAGAGTCTGTTTAATGTCAGTCAAAGAAGGTGGATCTGGCGTTTTCCATTTCCTAGTTATGGAAATCTTGGCTGCTGCAAACACGAAAATAGCTAGCTGGCAGTAAGGCTTTGGTGTTTGCCTTGGGAACATGTTCAGTAGGGCCACCCTAGGTTCTTCCGGTAGGGACATTCCCACTGACCTACACAACTCGAAAACTTCAGTCCATAGTTTTCTCAGGGCCAGACATGCCCACCATTAATGGAGGTCTGTACCCACCTGTCCGCAGTTTCTCCAACAAAGAGACGAATGAGATGGAGCGATCTGTGCTAGTCTTAATGGGGTGTAATGCCATCTAAGGCATACTTTCACAAAGAGTTCCACTGAATTGGCGCAGTGAAGCGTCTTTTTAGTGAGTAAGAATGCTTGTGCCCAGGACTTTTCCGAGATCCGAATTCCCAGATCTTTTTCCCAGGCCCTTAATTGCCACACTGTACTGGAATTCCCATCCTTCATAATTAGCATGTAATGCATGGATAGTGACCTCATCAGTGACGAACCAGATTGCCATTTTTGTTCCCAGGTGGTCAGGGATCTGAGGTCTGTTGATGGGAAACCCCAACTCACTAAAAGTGTATGGAGTCGTAGTCTTTCAAACATGAACCACTGGGGTAAACTTGAGCCGTCTCCCCTTTGCACTGGTTCCGCCAGCTTTAGGGTATTTTGCTGATAAAGGTCAGAGACTCTCATCAAATCCCACTGGCTCCACTGGGAGTGATGCGAGTCAGGTAGACCCCTAAGCAGGCCTGGGATAGAATGGACTGGGGATGGGTGTGGGGCTATATCAGCATAATGTCTGATAGACTTCCAGCAACCAAGGGTCTGTTTAACTATGGAATTCTGAATGCCCACATCTTCAATTAGATCATTTGGAATCCAGGGCAGGTCTCTAAGATTGATCCCAGCGGGAAGAGAGAATTGTTCAACTCTCTTCCAGCCTGTAAGCATATCCGTCGTCCCCCAACCAGATATGTGGGAGAGTCTCGCAGCCTCATAGTAGGTGATAATATTAGGAAGAGAAACTCCACCTAGGTGGTACAGTCTTTGCAGGGTTTTCCTAGCAATTCTTGTTTTTTTTCCCCCTGCCAGATGTATCTGGTAATTAGAGCATTGAATTTGTCCAAGAGGGCTTGAGGAAGGTTAATTGGAAGGCACCTAAAATAATAAAGTATCTTCGGTAGGACGGTCATTTTGACCGAGGCTATGCGTCTCAGCCAAGATACCTCTTTAAAGGACCATGAACCGAGTAGTACTCTAGTTTCAGACAAGAGCTTTTCGTAATTCTTTGACCTAACTACGTCCACCTTAGGACCCAGTTGGACTCCCAAGTGCGTAATGGTGTCAGAAGCCCATTGAAATTGGTAGGACTCTTTGAGGATTTCCAATTCGAAGCATGGTAGATGTATCGCGAGCACTTCCGTTTTGGCCAGATTAAGCCTATAGAAACTATGGGAACCGAATACAGATTTAATCTCAAAGAGTGCCGGGAGAGAGCCTATAGGGCTGGAGAGGAAGAGGGTAACATCGTCAGCAAAGAGAGCTATCTTTTCCCCCCCACCTCCCCTCTCATCCTCATGTGTACTCAAAGGGACCCCCCTAATCCTAGGGGAGTTCCTGATCGCCTGTGCCAGTGGCTCAATATAAAGAAACAGAATTGTTCCAGCTGGTGCAAAAAAGACTTTTATTGTGCAAACAAGGATATAAAAAAGCAACGTTTCAGGCCCACACTTGGCCCTTTCTCAAGCTTAACCATAGATTAGTGAACAAACATTTAAATAGCCACAATGGCGCCAAATATTGTGATTGAAAGTCTGTCCCATAGAGCCAACTTCTTAGGGTGGATAGGATCGTGTCAGATCCTGCCATTAAGGAGCTTCGCCTAGAGGAGATGTCAGATAAATTTGTCTCAAGGGGTTATCCTAAGTCATTAATTAAAGATATAAAACAAGATGTGAGTACAAACAGAAGTGGATCTAAAACAGTGAGGAAAGATAAGAACAGAAATGGTTCTAAAAATTTGGAGAGGATTAAGTTTATCTAAGTGTCATCCAGATATAGGGGCTTTTTCAATACCACCTATGTTAGCCTATAAACGTGGCCCTAACATTAAAGATAAATTGGTGAGAGCTGACATTGGGGCTAAGAAGAAACAGATACAGAGCACAATAACTGGTCAAAAACGAAAGGCATGTTACCCATGTCTATCTTGCATTAATTGCAATTCTATGTTTAAGGGTGACACCTTTTGTCACCCCTATACAGGTAAGAAGTACTCCATAAATGAATATTTTGACTTGTATGTCAGAGTATATTATTTACGCAATTAAATGTGCTCCTTGATGTACATTGGTCAATCGACCAGGGAGGCACGAGAGAGAATCTCTGAACACAAATCGAATATTCGTTGTGGAAAAAAGGATGCTCCAGTGGCTGGACACTTTTTAGAGGCAGGCCACAGAATAAGTCAATTGCGTTTCCAAATCATTGAAAAGATTAATACACCTACAAGAGGGGGTGATAAGGAAAATATACTGACGAGGAGAGAAACATTCTGGATTAATGAATTATGCACTCTATGGCCAAGGGACTTAAATAGGGAATGCAATTGGACTTCCTTTTGGTAATTTAATAAAATGGAATGACATAAAAAGTTTCTTTTTGTAGTATTGTACTGTTAAAACCTTGCATAGATGGATGTGCGCCCATATGTACATATTGATATGAGATTTGATGTCTCTGGAAATTTGTGGATGAGTACCTAATGTTGAATATCCAATATTGACCTAATATGTAGGTGTGTCTGTCTACTGATGGATTGTAAATTAAGACATTATAAAATCAAGTTAACTGATAAAAATAATTTATCTAAAAAATGATTTATCCATCTGTAATTAGATACATTTGACATATATATTTTTTAATTCAATATATTGTGGTTATCAAAACAATGATTAAATTCTCAATGCATTTTTAAATTTTTATTAATATGAAATTTTGTCATTTATATATTGATAAATTGATTAACGCTTATTATTTTTAATATTTAATATATGAATTTTCACATATGATATGTAGTATATATATTTGCTAGACAATATGATAATGATTCACTAGGTGGCGGTATAGTAGGCCATCAAAATGCACTTTAAAACACATTTGTATGTTATATTATCGCTCGCCATTAGAGGGCAACATTGTATCACTTTCAATCACAATATTTGGCGCCATTGTGGCTATTTAAATGTTTGTTCACTAATCTATGGTTAAGCTTGAGAAAGGGCCAAGTGTGGGCCTGAAACGTTGCTTTTTTATATCCCTGTTTACACAATAAAAGTCTTTTTTGCACCAGCTGGAACAATTCTGTTTCTTTATATCGATGCTGGGTTTGGTGAACCTGTTCCTGGCTGTGCAGTGAGTGCTGTTTCATGTTACATTGTTGCACCAGTGGCTCAATAGCCAGGGCAAAGACAATGGGCACCCCTGTCTCGTTCCATTAGTTACTGGGAAGCTTTGAGAGCAAAAACCCAGACCCTCGGAGAGCTATAGAGAGCTTGAATGGCTAACACTATTTCTCTGGGAAATCCAAAGGACAGAAGGGTCTCCCAAAGGTACTCCCACCTGACCCTGTCAAACGCTTTATCCGCTTCCAATGACAGGGCCAGCATGGGTATTTTCCTTCTATCCGCCTCCGAAAAGATGTTTAAAATGTGCCTAGTGTTATCGGGGCTATGTTCAGCTTTTTATGCATGTCAGGTTAGGACTCTAGTGAAAACAGTTTAATCCAATTTGTAATACAAGTGAAACCCGACTCGTGCAAAAGCTTACTTCCAGAGCAGTAAATGCTCAAGCAGATGCGTTAACAAATGCGTCACTTATAATCCGGCCCTTATTTTGCAAAGTAGTGCTTAATTGCCGATATATGCTGCAGGTTTAATGCCCATTTAAGTTTACAGCTGGAATGCGATCGAGACCAATGACTGTAATAATAAATTTTTATGAAATAATAACATTCTGTAAAAATGTCCCCTGATCTGTGAATTAATTGAAACGTATATTATTTAACCCTTTGGCTGCCTTGGTGATTTACTAAACAATGCTTTACAATGAGCTGCAATCTTCTCCCTAATTGAGTATACTGTCTTCTGTCTATGCTGCAGCTATCTCTGCGTTATAACTGTCCAGTTACTGAAATTGGCTGCCTAGCCATGTAACCTGACTGCTCTGATTTCATTGACATTACTATTTTTTTTAACTTGAGTGCAGTTAATGCTCAAGCAAAAAAAAAAAAAAATTGACATTTGTAATGTGGTCTATAAGGTTTTCCACTTTCTTCCTTGTTCACACAAATGCTTGCTTTCAGTAGGCAGAACACGTTTTAGGTACTAATGTTCATGCTTATTCTATTACTAGCGGATTCTGAAATCAGAGTAATCAGGGGTTCTTTTAGGACTCCATATGAAGACTCATATGTGCTAGATATCTTCAAGTTTGTGAATTTTTTCATTATTTAGGGCTAGTTTATGAGTGGGGCTCTAATTAGCAATCCCGTTTGTGCATTAACATCGTTAGGGTTTTTGTGCGAGCTGGGATGCGCTCAAATTCAGAGTTAAAAGTAAAACGTTAGCGCACCAGCGCTAACTCGACGCACGCAAAAATGGGAACTTCAAATATTGTGACCGTGTTGACTTAATCTAATCTCCCATACACTTTAATGTAGCATGAAAACTGCAAAAAACTAAACAATTACACTCATACAAAAAACTAAACAATTACACTCATACAAAAAACTAAACAATTACACTCATACAAACCCAACATGAATTATAAATATATCCATTCAGATAGATATGTTCTATTTATTCTTAAATAAATATTTATATATATATATATATATATATATATATATGAAGTTTTTTGGTAAAATATATATCGATAGATAGATATAGGTATAGACTTATTCAGAAATATATATAGTAATATCTATTAAAGAAAAACTTAGTACATATTCCCCAATGTGACAAACATCGGAATGTGAAATATTTACAGTACATACATAGTTAAACACTTTATTAAATATGAATATTGCATAAATATGAGTTTTCATGTTTTAGCTACTTGACTGCAAAGGGCTCCAATACATTTATATATAGGGATGGGCGAAGGTTTCTAAAAATTCGAAATTTAAATTTTTTTTTATACATTTGTTAGTTCGAATCAAATTTCGAATGTTTATATAACATTCTAACATTCTATTTTCGAATTTTCGTTTTCGAATTTTTCAATAAAATTCAAAAATATTCGTTAGAATAATAGAATGTTTAGCTATGTATTCATTCAATTTTGAAATGTAATATTCGAATTCGAATGTGACATTCAAATTCAAAATAGTATTTCTAGTCTAGAACTGTGTTTAATAAATGTAATATTCGAATTTGAATGCTACATTCGAATGTCACATTCGAATTTGAAATAGTATTTCTAGTCTAATACTGTGTTTAAATGTAATATTCGAATTCGATGTGACATTGGAATTTGAATGTCAAGTTCGAATTTGAAATAGTATTTCTAGTCTAATACTTTTTTTTAAATGTAATATTCGAATTCGAATGTTTAATACATGTGATATCCGATTTGAATGTGATATTCGATTCGAATGTGATATTCAATTCGAATGTGACATTCAAATTCAAAATAGTATTTCTAGTCTAATAATATTCAAATTTGAATGTGATATTCGATTTGAATGTGATATCCGATTTGAATGTGACATTCAAATTCGAAAAAGTGTTTCTAGTCTACAATTGTGTTTTATAAATGTAATATTCGAATTCGAAAGTGACATTCGAAAACTGTAAATAACATTCGAAAATCGAAATTTTAAGAATATTCGTTCTTATCAACATTCTATTATGTAAATCGAATTTCTACAATAACATTAGTTCTAACATTCAAATTCGAATATAAACACATTCGCCCATCCCTACTTATATATATGCCTATATATATATATATATATATATATATATATACAGGGAGTGCAGAATTATTAGGCAAATTAGTATTTTGACCTCATCATCCTCTTCATGCATGTTGTCTTACTCCAAGCTGTATAGGCTTGAAAGCCTACTACCAATTAAGCACATTAGGTGATGTGCATCTCTGTAATGAGAAGGGGTGTGGTCTAATGACATCAACACCCTATATCAGGTGTGCATAATTATTAGGCAACTTCCTTTCCTTTGGCAAAATGGGTCAAAAAAAGGACTTGACAGGCTCAGAAAAGTAAAAAATAGTGAGATATCTTGCAGAGGGATGCAGCACTCTTAAAATTGCAAAGCTTCTGAAGCGTGATCATCGAACAATCAAGCGTTTCATTCAAAATAGTCAACAGGGTCGCAAGAAGCGTGTGGAAAAACCAAGGTGCAAAATAACTGCCCATGAACTGAGAAAAGTCAAGCGTGCAGCTGCCAAGATGCCACTTGCCACCAGTTTGGCCATATTTCAGAGCTGCAACATCACTGGAGTGCCCAAAAGCACAAGGTGTGCAATACTCAGAGACATGGCCAAGGTAAGAAAGGCTGAAAGACGACCACCACTGAACAAGACACACAAGCTGAAACGTCAATACTGGGCCAAGAAATATCTCAAGACTGATTTTTCTAAGGTTTTATGGACTGATGAAATGAGAGTGAGTCTTGATAGGCCAGATGGATGGGCCCGTGGCTGGATTGGTAAAGGGCAGAGAGCTCCAGTCTGACTCAGACGCCAGCAAGGTGGAGGTGGAGTACTGGTTTGAGCTGGTAGCTTGTGGGGCCTTTTCGGGTTGAGGATAGAGTCAAGCTCAACTCCCAGTCCTACTGCCAGTTTCTGGAAGACACCTTCTTCAAGCAGTGGTACAGGAAGAAGTCTGCATCCTTCAAGAAAAACATGATTTTCATGCAGGACAATGCTCCATCACACACGTCCAAGTACTCCACAGTGTGGCTGGCAAGAAAGGGTATAAAAGAAGAAAATCTAATGACATGGCCTCCTTGTACACCTGATCTGAACCCCATTGAGAACCTGTGGTCCATCATCAAATGTGAGATTTACAAGGAGGGAAAACAGTACACCTCTCTGAACAGTGTCTGGGAGGCTGTGGTTGCTGCTGCACGCAATGTTGATGGTGAACAGATCAAAACACTGACAGAATCCATGGATGGCAGGCTTTTGAGTGTCCTTGCAAAGAAAGGTGGCTATATTGGTCACTGATTTGTTTTTGTTTTGTTTTTGAATGTCAGAAATGTATATTTGTGAATGTTGAGATGTTATATTGGTTTCACTGGTAAAAATAAATAATTGAAATGGGTATATATTTGTTTTTTGTTAAGTTGCCTAATAATTATGCACAGTAATAGTCACCTGCACACACAGATATCCCCCTAAAATAGCTATAACTAAAAACATTGAGTTCATTGAGAACATGGTTGTTGTTCAATAATAAAATTAATCCTCAGAAATACAACTTGCCTAATAATTCTGCACTCCCTGTATATATATATATACATATGTCTTTAAATACATATACACATATAAATACATATGTACACACATATAAACATATAAACACATATGTATATAAGCATATACATATATATATTTATGTATTGCTGCTCAATGCTGTGCAATTTGCCTCCTTTGCTAGGTTGTTTGCCGTGTCTGCCAGCATGAAAAGGAAGCTCCAGATGGAGCCTATAAAAGTGCATGCTTGACTTTTGGCAATGCAAACTTTATAAAATATGAATATTGCATAAATATGATTTTTCATATTTTCAGTTACTTGACTGCAAAGGGCTCCAATGCACTTATATTTATGTCTATGTGGTAGATTTATCATAGTGCGAGCGGACATGATACAATGTAGCGTATCATGCCCGCTGCACATCAATCTTGTGAACTGCTTGTGCAATGCCGCCCCCTGCAGATTCGCGGCCAATCGGGTGTCAATCAACCCGATCATATTCGATCAGATTGATTTCTGTCGGACAAGTTATATATATATATAAAAGTTTATATCAAGTGCACTCACTATTCCAATTGTCAACCACCAGGGTGAAGCGTATTGAAGTATGCAGAGTTTCCATCCATTCAAGAATATACGCTGTACTTACCGTTTTTTTCCAAAGTTAAAACGTCACTTTATTAAACTTGCATTAATGAGTGAAGAGCCTCGCCACCGTAGATGTATGAGAAATGTTTCTCTTATGCAGACTTTTGAAATCGGCTATGAGTCTATGGGCTTGTTTCCAATGAGCCGTAATTCCGTTTGTGTGCACTCGCAAACCGTTAAATAAGATGTCGGAAGCAATATTGTTCCCAGACTGCTTCCAACAGCCCGTTATAACTCAATTTCGGCAACCGGTCTCTTTTTTTATTTGTTTAAAAACTATGTTAATTTTTATCCAGCCTTCTAGAGTTTTGCAATATACTTGCATTAGCAAAAAATAAATAAAAAATGCTGCTAGTAAAAACTATTACCATTATTGTGGTACAAGCATATGTGCTGCACATGTCCTATCCTGCTCAGGGAGGTGGGGGTGGCTTTCCTACAAACTGAGTCATAACTGACTCTATTGTAGTGTAGTATTTGAATGAGGGTGTACGAGGCATGTGCAGCATATATATTTCATTTAGGGTATTACTGGTGATACCCGGTACACTCAGATCTGTTGTCTATAGAGGGCTTTCTATCTATATAAAGACTGTTTCATAATATATGGACATTAATACATCTATTTACATATATTTCTTACTCACAATGGAGGGCACAGCAACAGTACAACAGTTTTTCTCCCTTATGCCTGCAACAGCTCGCACTAATCCATCCTTGGACTGTGATAAAATCTTTTCAGATGATAAATCAAGTCTCTCACTGAGCTCCCTCTTCGATACTATGGAGACTTTATTATTTAAGGAGATAAAAGCTCAGTGGGACATCTGGACCTTCCAGTCCTATATTAAGGCCAAGATGATTCCCAGAGGCCTTAGATTACTTAAATTTCCTACATTTGAGGTTGACACCTCTGACCAGGATTTTGTGAATGATTGGAACAATGTTCTCACTGAATGCTCTTTTCAATTAATGTCTTTACTAATACGTTATAGAACATACCAACTAAATATTATTAAAGCTGAAATTGATAGTTTACAAATCGAACTTAACACACGCAGCATTGATCCAGATTTTCCAAAATTTGATAACATCTTACAACAATCATTGGTTCGTGGCAAACAAATTATCATGGAGAATAAACATACGAAATTCCTTAGAGATAAGACAGATTACCTTAAAAACTCTGTCTATATCTGGAATAGGAAGCAGCGGTCTGATTATAGACGCAGTTTGCCACGATCCAATAACCATAGAGGACAACGTAGACATAGAAACAGACACAAACAATCGAAACAAGTAACCTTCTCTGACAGTGACACTGATAGGTCATCAGATGAATACACGTCAGGTACAGAGGAAATGACTGATACTAACACTCTAATGAATACCGCATCCAATGCACAATCGGGTATTCTGAAAAATACTTCAGTACCCGGAACTAACACTTTAATACAATTATCTACTAACTCCAAAGATAGAGATATGCACAATTCGCAGCTCACAGTTTCTAAATATACACCTACTCAGAGCACAATGGCCACTAAAGCACAACATGGTGGTAATTCAGCAATACAAGAACAGTCTTTGCTTGATCAGGTTTTTCCCATGGGCCAGCCGCCTCAGGGGGTGGGGGGTTCATCTGCACGAGCCACACACAATCAGGAGAGATATCCAGTGAGGACAAATCGCAGTCAGACAAAATACAAATGAATAATGTTATAAACCTATCATCAATTCAACTAACAAATGATCAAGTCGAGCTGCTAAGCTTAGGTTTGGGTTTTGCTCCCACCTACCAATTTGACCTGTTTCAGACGATGATAGATTTTAACAAATTCATTCGAAATATCACCCTAAAAAAACATTTTTGTGACACTCCTGCCACCCAACCTGAACCCATCCTACCAGTACGCACTAACACTATACAAGCTTCGCATAATCTGACCTTTTTGGAAACATGTGATGTAATCTCACTACAAAATTTAGCTTTGGAAACAGACAGCACCTTAGGAGCTGTTAACAGTGGCACTTCTTTTAAGGATAAATCTTCATTTTATCCTATCCAAAGCAGGGGTACAGTTATCGAGACTTTTTACTCTCGTGTCGAGGCTGATTTATTGAGACTAAAGTCAAGCTGTGATAGGTCACCCCCTAATCTTCCCTACAGACTCAGACAAGCACTTAACATGCTTCAACACAATGACCAATTGGTGGTACGCCCTGCCGATAAAGGCGGCACCATAGTTGTTATGGACAAAACTGACTACCTAGCAGAGGCTAACCGACAATTAAGTAACTCACATGATTATGTCACTTTATTACACAATCCTACCAACGAATACAGAACTATTCTTACTGATATTTTGGATGACGGTGTAGAATATGGCTACATTGATGCTAATACAGCTTCTTATCTCTCTGTATCAAATCCCAAAATGCCACTATTTCATCTGTTTCCAAAAGTTCACAAATCCTTGGAAGAAGTAAGGGGTCGTCCTATAGTGAGTGGAGTTGACTCACTACTGGAGCGCCTATCCCAATGGCTGGATGCTATTCTCCAGCCTTTGGTACTAGCATTACCATCTTACACCCGTGACTCCAAACACATACTCAACCTCCTCACTGACCTCAAATGGGAACAAAATTACACTTGGATCTCTGTTGATGTGGTCTCCCTTTATTCCACTATTCCCCATATAAAGGGCATTGAGGCGGTTGAGTATTTTCTTGCCACTGCTACTGACTATACACAAGACTTTCAGGCATATATTGTGCGGGTTCTATCTTTTCTTTTGACACACAATTTTTTCGCATTTGAAGGAAAATACTTTCTCCAAAAGTGTGGTACGGCGATGGGGGCCAAATATGCCCCCTCGTATGCCAACTTATACCTTGGGAAATGGGAACAATACCACATTTTTGGAGATGGTAACCCTTTCAAATCATCCATCTGTTTTTACCAGAGATATATAGACGACCTATTATTGATATGGTCTGGACCGAAAACACAAATCCCTTCTTTTGTAGAATACCTCAACACTAATGACCTTAGTCTCAGCTTTACCTTTGTCTCAGACTCTAGGTCCATCAACTACCTAGACTTGACTCTCACTGGAGATGCCAGGGGATATATACACACTACAGTCTACCGTAAGCCTATCACGGGCAATACCCTCCTGCATGCGTCCAGTTGTCATCCGTCTAATACTGCTTCTGCAGTAGCTAAGGGACAATTTGTCCGCCTAAAACGGAATTGTAGTTTGACATCGGATTACATGCAGGAGGCCAACAGTCTGGAAAAGAGGCTTAAGGAAAGAAAGTACACTCGCACACATATAAAAACAGCCAGACAACAAGTAGACAAAATGGACAGAACAACCTTGCTATGTGACAAATCAAAAAAGAGTTCTGAGACTCACAATAAAGTCCACTTTGTGACGACCTTCAGCGAACAATATTCACAGATATGTACCATTATCAGGAAACATTTCCCCTTACTTGCTGCCGATGATAAACTACAGGAGACGGTCAAAAATGGGTTCAGATGTTCTTATAAAAAGTGTCCTACGCTTGCATCTATCCTGGCCCCCACACAACTCAAACAAAAACAAAATTCCACCAGCTCATGGCTACAACATGTGGGGATGTATAAATGTGGCCACCGTAAATGTAAGCCCTGTGACTATGTCCTTACTACACCCACATTTTCCTCCACAGTCACTGGTCAGACTTACCCCATTAAGACATGTCTAAATTGTCAAAGTACCTATGTGGTGTACCTAATTTTGTGTACAGCGTGCAAGGTGCAATACATAGGGTTGACCTCTAGGGATGTCAACTCTAGAATTAGGGAACATTTTTCCACCATATCCAAAGGTAAATCGTCTACCCCATTGGTCCAACATTTTGTCACCAAACATAAAAGTAGTTTAGATACTTTCAGATGGGCAGCTATAGAAAAAGCTAAAATCCCTAATAGAGGAGGTAACTTAGATGAGACGCTGGCCAAAAGAGAGGTGTTCTGGATTTTTACCTTAAAAACCAGACTCCCTTTGGGTTTAAATTCAAAATACGATCTAATTAACTTCTGGGAATAATCTAATGAGTCCTTCACAACTCATCACCACTTACATGCTACCATATACATATATTTTCTAAACTGAGAGCAATACTTATTTCACTATATTAATAAGAAAGGGAATGTATTATTAATATTATTACATAATCATGGTATTATCCAAATTTATATCTCATGCTTGAGCAAAATGTCAGGGTTAGATATATATATATGTATACATTTCTTGTTTTGTGTTTTTTTGTCTTTGTTTCTCTTATTTCCATTATATGTTTTTTGCTTTTGGCTTTCATTATACTTTGTCCTTATTGCAGCCTTTTATATTATTTTATTTTATTTAATTACACTAAGGTATATATATAAATTATTTTACTTTCTCTTTTTCTAATTTCTTTCTTTTTATTTATTTTCTCTTTCTTTTTTTCTTTCTATTTTCCTTTTGTATTTCCCTCTTCATTCTCTTCTCTATTTTCCCCTTCCTTTTCCCACTTCCTTCTATCAATCTTTAGATTTGGTGATGCTTGCGAGCTTACACGGCATTTAGGGTTAATCTCCAATCTTTTTACTGTTGTGTAAATAGGCGTGTTGTTTGTATATTTTTTAACCAATCAGTATTCTTTGTACTTCTCTTAATCTCACTGCAAATTGTTACACCTGAGGCTATGATTACGGCTAAGCGCCGAAACATGTAAGCCCATAGGTGTCACGCCTGTTTTGCACCTGTTTTCCTTGTCTGTTGCCCCATTTGCAATTTTTAATTATTTTTTGAAATAAAGAACTTTTTATCTTACTACATGGGCATCCGCTCCTCCTTGCTTACACTACGACTTTACACCAGACTAGGATACCCATTACTACAGCCCTGCTTACGTTGTCATCCCGGGTGAAGACTACCGCACCACGCCCCCCGATACTCACGCACGTACACGCTGAATGCCGAGGAGAGCAGTTTGGATTGTCGCCAATTTGCACGGATTGCCGTCTGTCTTCTTACTCTGCCATTCTACAGGGACACCAGCGCAGATGCGGATGCGTTTGTATATGCCGAAGATAGGTTCCGGCTAACACGCATTTTTTGGAGTTCCCCAGGTGGCCTTTGAAGTTTCCTTTATTCACGGACGGCTCACCCCCGGGTGGGTGAAGAGAACCAGTCTATCAGCTGACCGGTGAGTGGGGGGCAGTTGGACTCAAGTCCCGGGACCAACCTTAATCTGCATATTTATTTGCATATTGATTTGCATTTTTTTGATATATGCTTACTCCTCATGCGAACTACAATCTATACAGCATAGACACATATCTGTGAGTGTACAAACCCTCTTCCCTACTATGTGCAGCATATATGCATATGACTTTGGAACAGTGATGTTTTTACAAGGAGCATTTTGCTAAAATAGGTCTATTGCAAACAAACAAACAAAAACAATGCTTCTATTCAAAGCTGAAATGCACTCATGCACATTTCGGTTTTGACAGTTTTGACTGTTATGACCCTTGAGAATGCTACTGCCACAAAAATACTTTATTTTGCTGGATGAACAAACTGAAGAACATTCTCCCACATTGTCCTCAGATGCTCTAACATAAGTTAGTGCTTCAAAAATGTATGAGGTGATTTTCAGTCTGCAGTGAAGCAAATGTCAGATGTAGAAGATTCAACCTCAAATCCCTTAAAGGGACATGAAACCCAATTTTTTTTCTTTCATGGTTTAGAAATTACATGCAATTTTAAACAACTTTCTAATTTACTTCTATGATCTATTTTGCTCCATTCTCTTGATATCCTATGCTGAAAAGCATATCTAGATAGGCTTAGTAGTTGCTGATTGGTGAGTGCACATAGATGCCTCGTGTGATTGGCTCACTCATGTGCATTGCTATTTCTTCAGCAAAGGCTATCTAAAGAATGAAGCAAATTAGATAATAGAAGTAAATAGGAATGTTGTTTAAAATTGTATTCTCTACCTGAATCATGAAAGAAACATTTTGGGTTTAGTGTCCCTTTAATGCTGATACTGTGCTAATGGAATCAGCCTTTACATCCTTAGGCACAGGAATCTGCTAATGTTAACAGGCCAAAGTGATACTTTGATCAACCCATTATGAAATTACTGTGAGCATAAGACCCTTGTTGTGCCCCTGCAGGAGGAAAGTGGACTCCATTTATCAAGCAGACGAAGCTGCTTTTATGAATACTAGTCTGCTTATCGCAAGTTTAAAAGAGGTGGTCATACACCTGGGTTAAAATTTCCCATACTCATTTATTCAGAGTGATTGGGTCAGAGTTACACATGGATCACCTTGTGCAATTATAAATGCAGGTAGCAAACAAACAGCATATGCTACCCGCTTTTTGTGAATCCTGAGGACAGGTTTTCTTGCTGGAAACACTGTCCATCTGTGCTTTGTTGGATAGGGACCAATGAGTATGTGTGCAAACAACAAACAAGATACAAAGTAAAAAGATGCTTCCATTGAGAATATCTTCTGAAAAGAGTATAAGAAGGAAGTACAATGTCCTGTGATTAATTGAGCTCAATGCCAACGTTTGGAAGGAGCTCAAGAATTGATAAACACATGACATTGTTTTTATGGAAAATGAGATATGGTGATTCTATAGATAAGACTTGCAGCTACTTCAATAAGTGATATCTGGCTACCAGGTTCTTGAAGTCAGAATAAAAAGAAAATTATATACATGAATAGGGGAGTCAGGCTGTAAAAATAATAAGAAAAACACCAGGTATGGTAATTGACCTAGTTTAAACCTCATATACAGGATTAGAATGCAGACCCTTTAAATTTTATAACACTATTCGTTAGAGAAAGAGATGTGTAGTGTCAAAAATAAATAACTACACGAAAGTCAGGGATTTCAGCATCCAATTTTTATTTTTGGGTCATAATGCCCAACTAAACATAAATGTCTAGAAAATTTTTTTTCAGTGCAGTATTGTTCCTACAAACATGTAACGGGTTAGCAAACAAATAAATAACCTTTAGCTATGCACAGGAGCTGTATCAAATCAGTACATAGGATGCGTTATGCTAAGTATCTTGAAACAAAAGTCTGAGACCTATGCCTATTTATGTACAAAATAACCTATACCACAAACAACACCTCCACCAGAGGTTGGCATGCAAGAATTTGCACAAATCAGCCAACTTAGTATACCGTGAGGATCTATGTTTGTGTGACACACCTCTATATTGAGTAAATAGAACACAGTGAATGTCAGCTCCTAATTTGAAAGACAAACTTGTTAAAAGTTTCTATGTAAAAAGTCCAAGTCCAAAGTATTGGTTGAACGAACATAGAAAGGTAAAAGGATGCTTTCAATGTGGACATTGCGTCCTATGTAAATACATTGTTCGCACTAAATCTTTTTCTACTGGACATGAATCATTCCCTATTAGACAGTTTATAAACTGTAAAACAGAGAACGTTATTTACTTACTTTCATGCAGTTGCCCTGTCTTCTATGTAGGCCAAACGAGGCGCATGTTGAAAGAAAGGGTGACGACTGAACATAGGGACGATATAAAAGCCACCAAGGATGGTGAAATAAAGAGTGGAATAGCACTACACTTTTTGTTACATCACAATTCATCCCTGTCTGATCTTAAAATGATAGGTATTGAGAGTTGTTCCCTGTTTGGTAGAGGAGGGGACATCGATAATGTACTGCGTGAAAAGGAAACTGCATGGATGTATAAGTTACAGACGTTGGCCCCTAAGGGCCTAAATGAGAAATTTGAGTTTGCACCTTTTCTCTAGTCTGAGCGAGTATAAAATAAGGTTCTCCGCTGTTTTCAGGCGGGCTGCCAGAGAGAGAGAAAAAAGCTCATAATGATTCAAAACTGCTGCCTAACTTTAGGCAGTAAGTCATTGTAGATACTTGCTTTAATAATTTTGCTAAATTTAAGTTTATGGATTCATTATTCACACAAACTGATCAATTTGCACATGGTTTGAAAAAAAGTCCGCTTTTAGGCGGTTTTAAAGTTTAATAATATTATTCAGCATTGCCTTGCTAAAAATGTCATATATATAAAAACTTTGTTTTTGGTTACTATGTGTCTTTGCGTAATGTCAAAAAAATCTTTCACTTCTCCTCTAGTAGGGTTGTCAGATTAACGGACCATCCTATTGGCTGCTATTGTTTGAATATCCATCCAATCATGGTGAGCTTAGACCGGTAAAAAGCTGAAGCGTTCTAACATTGTTATTTGTTTGCCCGGAGGAAACCCCATGACGCTGTGGTCACGTGGGGGATGAAACGCGCGTCGGCAAGTGACGTACATGAAGTAGATGGCTCGGCCTTGAGACAAACAAGTTTGATACTATGTTGTACCTGGAGGAAACAAATGTTGGTGGTTTCAATTAAGATACACAAGATCTAACTAACGGAAGCTTGGTGTTTTGTGCTAACTCATGCCGTGTGTTATTGAAACGGAGGGATGGCATTTCTTACCCCTCTGAACACATAAATATATGTCTAACCTGTTAAAAGCAATATATTCTGTCTTATATGGACAGTATTAACAAAAGGTATTTTGGCAAACCGAAAAGTCTAGGAACTGCTATCTCATCTGTACTGTGCTCCTGGAAACAAGATACGGTTCACAGCAGCTCCCTTGTCAGGAGAACTTTAACATACTGTGCAATACTGTTTGTTTTATTCTGTATCCTCCCTATTCTAAGTTGCAACTATATATCGGTACATTTAGGACCTTGGAGTGGGGGACCTAACATAGATCCTATTTATTTTTCATGACACCAGAAACTATGATAAATAGTGGTGCCCTCTGAAATGGTGTTGTCAGGTACCTTCCGGTCCAAATCTACCTCTTAGAGCATGCTCTATCTATGTATTTAATTTTGTTTTGGTGACCTATATGCAATCTTGGTTGAATTATCTGAATTTGCAAACTTATGACATTCACTGTGTTCTATTTACTCAATATAGAGGTGTGTCACACAAACATAGATCCTCACGGTATACTAAGTTGGCTGATTTGTGCAGATTCTTGCATGCCAACCTCTGGTGGAGGTGTCGTTTGCGGTATAGGTTATTTTGAACATAAATAGGCATAGGTCTCAGACTTTTGTTTCAAAATACTTAGCATGCTAACCCGTTACATGTTTGTAGGAACAATACTGCACTGAAAATTTTTTTCTAGACATTTATGTTTAGTTGAGCATTATGACCCAAAAATAAAAATTGGATGCTGAAATCCCTGACTTTCGTGTAGTTATTTTTTTTTTGACACTACACATCTCTTTCTCTAACTAATAGTGTTATAAAAAGAAAATGTTACCCTTATAATGTCTAATCTTTTTTACATGAGTACATATTTAACCCTTTAGCTGCTAAGCCATTTCCCAAATGGTGCTAAGCTTGTTTTGAGCTTTTTGTTGCAGTTCATGTTTAAGATCTTTTTAGAAGTAAAGTTTGTGTGAATAAACTATACAAACTATATATTGTTTTTTTCAGCAGACCTAGCAGATTCAAAATATATCACTATGATATGTGTATGTCTCAACAGGTTTTTAAAATAAAGCATAAAATATGAAAAAAGTGTATTTTTTTTACTTTTTTTTATCTTTTATTGAGGCTTTTATATGTTACATCACAAGATTAACAAGTTTTCTCAAAAGTAATAAATATACACAAAGAAAATGGTTAAAGATGTTAAGGCTTACAAGCTATACACTGTACAAGCTAAAGGAGTAGGTAAGCTTGAAAACAAAAACATTATAACAGTGAGCAAAATCTTAATTATTGCTATGAAATCTACAGACTTCAACTTCATATAGGATGATATTAATGTCTGACTTATATTAGAAATAACAATAACAACATAGGATCATTAAGCTATATGATAAGAATATATAGTGAGACATCCTTGGTAATGAGATATGCCAGAGACGCTAATAGAAAAGTTGAACAAGTGGAAATGAAACCTCTGTTTTCCTTTACATAATATAGTTATGAGGTAACTACTGGATTGGTCACTTTTGGACCTACTGGATCACTAAAGTCATATTGAATAGTAGTTACATAGGGGCCACTCTTGGGCCACATGGAACATAAGTATATTGAGCATATGATAATAAGCACCGCTTGAAATGATATAGAGTAGATTAGCCAATATACATTATAGTATAGAGTTAACTCCTATGAAAAAGCAAGAACACGCTTGCTAAAATCTAAGAGAGTGGGTAATCAAATGTAAATATTGACAATAAGTAAAATAATAGCTTATGAGTGTATTTTGTCACTCCGGAGCTTCTAATGAAATAGGTTAGCTTACACAAGAAACTCTATAAAGAAATAAAATAGTTACTGTATTGGCTTTATGAGTAATGGTATAGGTTGAGGTGGCTGAACTTACAATTATAAAACCTAAGTGTTAGTAAGAGTGGGCATCTAGTAGCTCTGATTCAGTGATATGTGAGTCCTTATAAATATATGGTAATCAACAGTTTCTGAGATCTATGATAGGTGAAGACAAATGTCAAATCCCCTAACTAATGTTTCCTCAAAGCTGGTATCATGAAGCAGCAGGACATTTCTCATTACAAAAATCTATGAAAACTGTGAGTTAAGATAACAATATAATATATAATAAACATTGACATGGTGGCTGTCTTCTTTTGATACCCCCATATAAATTCAAAAGACAGACTGTGTTGTCAACCTATGCCACAAGCTAGGGAATATTTAACATGCGTAGACCATACTGTCTCCCTCCTACATGTCTGTGAAATTGGAGAGTAATAGTCACTGAATGCTGTAGGGATATGGGAGGCCTCTGACTGTAAACTTGTTTCCCCAGTGTCTAACAGAAGAATGAATTCTCCCACGCAGCTGCTGCTAGACTGCATCCCTAGGTAAAAGTTAGATATGGGGTATAGCTTATCCATCTGTAGATCCTCTGAAAGTTTCATCTCACCAGTGCACCAAGATCCCCCATAGACCGGAAGCATCACCAGGGGCCCAGGGCTCCACATCATATATCCAAACAGGGAATAGCAGCCATCCCATGAGAGAAGCAGTTTAGCCAGAGTAACAGCCTTTGTCAGCTGCGTAGCGGTATCCTCCGGCTGCTTAGTAGGTACATCTGAGCTGGCTAGGGAATATACCTTGAATACCTCACCCTCCATGTCACGCGACTGTGCAGGAGCTGCAAAGAAATGACTCATCTCATCATCAGCAACGTCGCCTCAATAAGCCTGTAGAAGCTTGGCAAGTGAGTTGGATTGGTCCTCCATCTTGTGAGCCAGCATTTGCAGCATGGTAGCAACTGAGGATTCCATCTTGGGTATCAGCTTGGACTCTATGGACGTTATAGTTCAGAACTGCACTCAATTCTAGGATACGGAAGTTCAGCTAAGGTAAGGCCATGCCCCTAAAGGGTATTTTTTTTACTCCACACTCAATAAAAATTAGTTTGTAATTTAAATTTTCTAAACTCTATCATCAAAACCTGTGTTGCTAAATATTTGCAGTAGATAACCTGTCTAAAATAAAATTGAGAACATTTCACTGTGTTTTCCTACTGTTTTATTGCCGACGTGTCAATTTGATAGACCTTAACATAAATTTAATGTATTGTTGCCGGCAATTAAACAGCTTTAGCTGCCTTGGGAAGTTAAGATATGACAACAAAACTATATATTTTTAGCTACATCAAACAAGGTCTAATTTGTATTTGTATCACATATCTGAAGTATGCAATAAATAAGCCAATATCACACAAAAATTAAAGGGACACTGTACCCAAATTTTTTCTTTTGTGATTCAGATAGAGCATGCAATTTTAAGCAACTTTCTAATTTACTCCTATTATCAATTTTTCTTCGTTCTCTTGCTGTCTTTATTTTAAAAAGAAGGCATCTAAGCTTTTTTTTGGTTTCAGTACTCTGGACAGCACTTTTTTATTGGTGGATGAATTTATCCACCAATCAGCAAGGACAACCCAGGTTGTTCACCAAAAATGGGCCGGCATCTAATCTTACATTCTTGCATTTCAAAGAAAGATACCAAGAGAATGAAGAAAATTTGATAATAGGAGTAAATTAGAAAGTTGCTTAAAATTTCATGCTCAATCTGAATCACGAAAGAAAATATTTGGGTACAGTGTCCCTTTAAACTTCCAAAATTGTGTACCTTGTATACTGTTTCTTTAATTCCCAGGTGGCTACAGCTGTCCTATTGTAGACATCACCCCTAAATGTTTAAAGACCATTTAAAATACATTTTTAAGATTGCCATATCTGCAGTTAAACAGCTCTAGCCATTTGGGAAGTTAAATTAGGGTACATAAAGTACCCATTTGTAGAAAGTACACCCCCCGACACATCAAATAAGGGGTTACATGTAAGCAAAGTGACATGTTCATTTATGTCTTACGTACTCCAAATTTGTGCTAGCAATACAAGCAGCTCCTCATTTGATGTGTCAAGGGGTATACTTTCCAAAACTGTGTACCTTGTATAATGTATTCCCAGGTGGCTACAGCTGTTAAACTACAGACATGGCTACCTTGAAATAATTTAAACGTATAGGGGTTATATCTGGAATTAAACAGTTTTATCTACCACATTAATTGACTAACCTAATTATAAATTATTTTATTTTATGTTTAAAAATATAACACTCTTTTGCATTACCCACACAAGCATTACAGGCACTCACACTGGTTGAATTAGCACATGGATACCCATGTGAGCAGTAACACCACGTCAAGGCTTCAACCCTTGCTACTGACCATTCACACACCTTTCATGTCTGATTCACTCACAGAATCACCCACTCTCTACATACATCAATACTTTCATCCCTACTACTGACCATACACACACCTTTCATATCTTTATTAACTCACAGAAACACAACCCCTACCACTGGCCAGTCACACACCTTTCATATCTCCAATAATATGTACCTTTTGCTAGGGGCAACTCAATCACTGGGCTGGTCAAGTGTAAGCCTCAACCAGGGAACTGGGATGGCCAGGCATAAGCCTCAACCAGGACACTGAGCTGGTTAGACATAAGCCTCAACGAGGGCACTGGGCTGGTCAGGTGAAAGCCTCAACCAGGGCCATGTATCTGCATTTCAGAATCTTGAGCCTACTTTTGTGAGGGTATGAAGCTAGTATGTTTCCATAGTATGATAAATACAGAAGCATTCTGGCATGCATAGCCTTGGTTTAGAGGTGCAGTCTGGACAGTAGTAATGGGTGTCTTCACAACGTCCATGCTGACTGAACACTCTACACCTTCTACTAGGTTTTTCACAGTAGTTGGTATATACTCAGCAAAGTGACAGCCATGCAACCTTGCATTCTCCTCACTTGGTCCAGTTACTGGAATATCCCCTGAAGATGAGAAAAGGCTTTTAATAACAGATTACTGAAATTTCAGGAAATGTAGCCCTCTTTCTTGGGTAGCCTGATACAGGACAAACGTATTAAGCATTGACAGTTGTATCAAGTGGACTGCCAGTTTCTTGTACCATGTATATGCTTTGCGAGAAGCAGAGTATGGTTCAAGCATCTGGTCAGTCTTATCTACCCCTCCCATATGCCGATTGTAATCCAGGACACATACGGGTTTCATAGTTGCCGTGTTCTGCCCCCTGACATAGACAGGTGATTTGCTCTCATCATGTATAGTTGTGAGAAGATGCACATCCTTTTGTCTGTGAATTTCACAGCTAGCAGCTAATCAGAGTGCAAAGCTGTGGTCTCTCCTCTCTTTTGCTTTCTGATCATGTGAGTTAGAAAGCCTTTGCGAATGGCACGGATTGTGCCGCACACAACAGTGCCCTTGCTATATAGTAATTTAAATAATGGCACACCAGTGTAAAAGTTATCCACATATACATGGTAACCTTTTTTAAATATTGGGTGGAGTAAGCCCCACATTTTTTTTCACTGGCAGCAAGGAAGGAGGGACAGTCAGGGGGTGCTAGAACAGAATCATTGTCAGTGTATACCCTAAAACGATAGGTGTATCCACTAGATCTCTCGCACAGCTTATACAGCTTGATCCCATAGCGAGCTCTCTTAGGGGTCACTTTATCAAGCTCCGTACGGAGCTTTATGCCTTGTGTTTCCGGCGAGCCTTCAGGCTCACCAGAAACAGAAGTTATGAAGCAGCGGTCTAACCTGTCTCCATAACCTGTCCGCCTGCTCTGAGGCGACAGACAGAAAACAACCCGATCAAATATGATCTGGTTGATTGACACCCCCTGCTAGCGGCCGATTAAATCTGCAGTGGTGGTATTGCACCAGCAGTTCACAAGAACTGCTGGTGCAATGATAAATGCTGACAGCGTATGCGGTCAGCATTTATCGATCTGCAGCAGACATGAAACGCTACATTGTATCATGTCCACTTGCACTATAATAAATTGACCCCTTAGAAGGAATTTATTGTATATATAAAATCAAGGATTCATTGACCAATATGTTCTGGCCTGGAGTATAGCACTCTTGATATCTTGCCAATAAATGGTCAAGAACAGGCCTTATTTTAAACAGTCATGTTCTGGGTTTTCCCATGGCAGAGAATTTGCATTATTATTATAATGCAAAAACTTGAGCAGTAACATATATCTGTCCCTGCTCATTGTAGCAGGGAAGATAGGGGTCATCTGAGTAGACTGCTATAAACAAATATGAGGCTATGCTTGGCTTTTGCACAATCACCATTAGCATAAGAATTTCCTCATCTCTTGCAAATTGGTTGCAGTCCATCGATGTGCTCTGGCATGGCGGCTCAATTCTGCTCCAGTATTTTGAAAAAAATTGCTCAGCATACAGATTTGTCTGCTGATCAATAAACTCTAAGAAGTTATCATCCACAAACAACTGAAAGTAGTGGATGGGTTCAAAATTTGCAGTGCCCATTAAGAGGCCAGAATTGCCAGTAAATAGAGGCAACACGGGCTGAACCATATTAGGGGAGGTCCAGTTGTAGCTTGGAACAGGCCTGCTTGCACCTGGGAACGCAACATGTCTCATGCCCATGACTCCCACAGTATGCTGTGCGGACACTGCGGATGTTGTTTGAACATCCCCCATGCCCATGACTCCCACAGTATGCTGTGTCCACTGCAGATGTTGTTGCAACATCTCCCATGACTCCAACAGTATGCTGTGGGGCCACTGCAGATTTTATGGCCATCCCTCTGCCATGGGAACTGACAGCTCTGAACTGTCTGCTGCCATGCAGTGGCTCAGTTAGTTCATCTGCCTTACTTGAACTGTCACTATATGATGACATCCCAGTGAAAAAGTCTCTGTCCGAATCTTTGGCAGCGGATGTGCCTTCAGAAAAGGAATCAGAGTCTGAGTTTACACTGATAACTACAGTGTTTATTTAGCTAGAATACATAAATCAATATATTTTTTTAAAGATACACTAGTTTATTTTTAGAAAATATATTTTGGGGTCTCTAGGCAGTTTTGATCTTTATTTATGAGCCTTTGAATACCACCAAATCATTTTTTTTACTATTTTTTTTTTATATATATATATATTTAACTTTTTTTTTTTTTAATTACACACACCATATACCATTGGACAGATTAGGCGATTACCATTCTAATAGTGATACAGGCATCTAAGCAGCATGATCCCATCTCCCTATAACTAACAATGGTAAGTTATCAATAAAGTTGCACAGTGACATCATAATGTCATTGCGTGTGATGTCACCGCACCAATCATGAAACCCCGGAGCCCCCAGATTGCCCCAGATTGCCCTCAAGGTGGGTGAGTGCTAGCATGGATGATGACTTCTCCAGCTGGATGGATCCTTCAAGCGGGACTTCAAGAACTGTAAGTGGATCGTTGGGGGTTAGTGTTAGGTTTTTTTAAGGTTTTTTTGGGTGGGTTTTATTTTTAGAGTAGGGTCTGGGCAGTAAAAGAGCTAAATGTCCTTTTAAGGGCAATGCCCATACAAATGCCCTTTTTCAGGGCAATGGGTAGCTTAGGTTATTTCAGATAGTTATTTTATTTGGGGGGTTGGTTGGGTGGGTGGTGGGTTTTACTGTTGGGGGTTGTTTGTATTTTTTTTACAAGTAAAAGAGCTGATATCTTTGGGACAATGCCCCACAAATGGCCACTTTAAGGGCCATTGGTAGTTTTTTGTAGTCTAGTTTTTTTTTTGTTTTTTTTTACGGGGCTTTTTTATTTTATTAGGGCTATTAGATTAGGTGTATTTTATTTATTTTTGATAATTTGGTTTGTTATTTTTCGTTATTTAGTGTTTGTTTTTTTGGTAACTTAGTGGGTTTTTGTTTTGTACTTTAGGACTGTAATAATGTTTAATTGTAGATTTAATTTTTTTAGTAGGGTTAGGTTTTTTAATGTAATTTATTTTATTTAATTGGTAGTTTAATTTAATTTTAGTATAATAGTTAGGGTAGGTTAATTAATCGTTTAAAACTAGTTTCTTTTATTCTACAGGTAAGTTTTAATTTATTTGAAGATAGGGATGTTGTCATTTTAATTTAAAGTTAAGGGGTTGTTAGGTTTAGGGGTTAATAGCTTAAAGGGACATTATACATTCATTTTTTCTTTGCATAAATGTTTTGTAGATGATTTATTTATATAACCCATAAAGTTTTTTTGTTTTTTTTTAATGTATAGTTTTACTTATTTTTAAATAACATTGCTCTGATTTTCAGACTCCTAACCAAGCCCTAAAGTTTTATGAGAATACCGTCAGCTACCTTCTCCAGCTTGCTCCTGTTTGTGTAAAGGGTCTTTTCATATGCAAAAGAAGGGGGAGGGGGAGTGAATTATTTCCCAATTGCAGTGGGCTTTCCAGCTACCTTTTCAACAGAGCTAAACTGAGATCTTCTAAGTAAGTTTTTAAACATTTTTATACTGGATTATTATATCAGTATCTGTGCATCTTATTCTTTATAGTAGTATCTATTACATGCAGTTACATGAAAATGAGTGTATACTGTCCCTTTAATTTAGTTTTTGGCAATGTGGGAGGCTGATGGTTTAGGGGTTAATTGGTTTAGTTAATGGTGGTAATGTGGGAGGCCAGAGGTTTAGGGGTTATTAAGTTTATATAGGTTGCGGCAGTGTCGTGGAATGTCGGGATAGCAGTTAATAAATGTATTCATGTTGCGGCGGGGTCAGGGAGCTGGGCAATAGGGGTTAATAACATTATGTAGGTGGCAGTGATGTTGGGGGTGGCAGATTAGGGGTGTTTAGACTCGGGTTTATGTTAGGGTGTTAGGTGTAAACATAACTTTTTTTCAGCCATATAAATCAATGGGGTATGCTTTATTCTCTTGCAACATTGAACATGCTTTCGGTGCTTTCATACTCCCATTGATTTCTATGGCATCCGCAGCCTAAATGGTGGCAGATTGAAAACCAGGTACTATGCGTGGGAATAGCCACGAGCATACCTGTTAGAAGTTTGATAAATGGGAAAAAGTGTCAAATAGAGCCGAAGATGTATTCGGGACATCTATAATGATGTAAGCATCGATCTGTGTCGGATTGAGACTGCTGGATCGTATGTTACGTCACAAATTTCAACATTTGCCGGTCTTGAGGCATTGATAACTAGGTTGGATCAATCTCGCAACAATTACGATGTGGAATTCTGGCGTATTTTAGGTTGACAGCTTGATAGATAGGCCTCTAAAGGAAAATTCACAATTAAAAAGTAATTAGTCTTAATAACAAAAAAGCATGAAGAAAAAATGTGTCAATTTATTTTAATAAGAAGCATTAGTAAAAAAAAAATTCTGTGCTCTTAATAAAGTAGAAAATACTTATTTGAAGATAACATAGGACTGCAACCTGGATTTTTGGCAATAAAGCTCATAGACTGTGTTAGATATCCCATCCATGGTCTGAAAAGAAATCTGCTGAAACATTTATTTGACTATTATTTACTCAAGGCTGTCTGTAGAAGGGTGTTGTTCAATGAGTAATTACTCACATTCTTCTGTTGACATTCACAATTAAAATTACTTTTGTAAAAGTTGCTGCCAGTGTGCAGAATGGTAAGCAAAAAACTGGTAATAATTTCAGATACTGTCAGTGCTTTGCTACAATGATAATGTATAGCTATGGATCCTTTGAGTTATTGTAAAGAAAGCCTCCTCATTGAATTGTCTTGCACAACAACCATAGGTCTAAGACAAGCTTCTATTTTTACAAACACCAATAAAGAAGTATTTGCTCTTTAAATGAGGAGGTACTGTTTAACTAGCCCTTTGTCTCAAAAGTATGTAAAAAATACTCTTGAATGAGTTTCCGATCACGGTGTACTGAAAATCTACAAACAATAAATGGATTCACTGGAAGGTATTGCTTTAACTCCAAGCTATATACTTATAAGGAAATAAATAATTTATCTTGTTGGGTAACTAGAACCAAGCTTGCAGGCAATGCGATTGTATTGATATCACAAACAGGTTAAGGTTTTCACTTGATGAGCAGCACCAAGTGTCAGCACTCAGGGATAATCAAGAAAAATTGTCAAAAACAAAGCTCAAAGTTCAATACCAGAGTAATTGTTAGGATCCAAACATCATAGGAGAAGGAGCATGCAAAAGGTTAGTAAAATTTTCATTCCTGTAGTGAGCAGCCAGCAGTTTAGTACTCAGTTGAGAGTACAGATAATGAAAAACCTTGGAGCATAAACCAGGACATAAGCAGAGGTCAAAACCAGGAGAGCAGAAACAAAAATGCCAGCACTCCAATAAGAATAGCCATGCAACTGACTGGCATCAGGTCTTAACACCAAAACCACTGTAGGGTCGCAAGTTTACAATTAGAGATAATTTTAGTGCAGGTATTACATCTAGCCAGTTTAATAAGGGGACAGAAAGTGTTGGAAATTGAGGCGCTGTGTCACCTCCAGGGAACCAAGCTGCCCAGTCCTCTGAGTCAACCAGTTTGTGCACCTACCACATTGTCTAAAATCTGCTACACTATTGTGAGCTCTTTTATTTTGGAGGTGAAAGCAACAATATTGACTCAGAGGACGTGGGCAGCTTGGTTCCCTGGAGGTGACACAGCGCATTTCCAACACTTTTTGCTTCTATACATGGTTTGGGAGAACCGGGGCTGGCAGCGAGCACCTGAAGGGAAGTGCTAACATTGCTTCATACTTTATCCTTTCTAATACGCTAAGTTTAATAAGGGAAACTTGCAGATCCTTTGTTCTAAACTTAGTGTGCCCCTCTGAAGCCTCTACAGATACTGAGATGACCATAGCTCATTCAACACTATCCACTGCATTAGGCCTCCTCTCTTCAGCTCTGCTCTGCACTACAGACTTGCTAAAAGCTCCCTTGCAATGTAAATCTGACTTCTTTATCTTCCACCAGCCTTCTGATTACCACTGCCCCTTTCACGCTCAGGTAAGGATATAGGACTCTGACAATACTTGTGTCAAAGAGCCATGATTCAGTAGTGAAGGCTACCCAAACCTCCTGGAAAGCAGATAAACATACCTCTACTGCAAGAGTGAGTTGGAGCTACTTCCTTTGGCTTGCTGCAGTATTTCCAAGCATGAGAATAGATGGTTTACCATAAGGAAAATTAAAAAGAAGATATGCAGTGAAATTGTGAGTTCAAGGGAGAAAGGCCAATTTTTGTGAGAAATAGCTGCAATTAAAACATACATTTACCTCCTGATCTTTTTAAATTAGACTGCAGCTTCTAAGCCACCAAATTGTTCCCTCAAAACATTGCATTTGAACCAACATCTGCATCTTAGAGTTTAAGCCATAAAGCTCTTTTCATGATAAGTTTGAAGAAAACATAGCTTTGGATTTTAAACACAGAGGTCACTAGAGGTTTTAGACAGAAAAACAAATACTAAATAGAGGTCTGAAATTATCTGTTAAAAACTTAGGGTTTAGCACAAGAAAAAGATTATGTAAAATGTGGTCCAGATATCTGTTGCCTTGGCGATGGAGGAACCCCCAACATGGTGGGATGTTTCATTAAGGAAAATAAGAGAATTTTAAGTTATTATTCATTGTTTTTCTTTATGTAACCTTAATTTGCAGCATCATCATCTAAAGAAATAACAAATTGATTGCACGGAGTGCAACTCCAGTATCCACCTTAGGGGGATTTGTAAAGACTGAAACAACTGAATCAGGTAAAGGATACAATTGTAAGACTCATGTAAAGGATAAAACAATAAAATCTTACATTTTAGTCTAACACAACTCAATCCGGAATAACATAGAGTAATAATATAGTCAAAATAAATTCAGCTTGTTCTTCAAAGTAGGAGAATTTCATTTTGAGGAGGCTGCAGTGGATGGAGAAGAATCCTGAACATCCAGTATTCCTAATAGCTCCTATAAAGTAAAATAGTATCCTATAAAGTAAGATAGTATGTGAGTCTAAAAATCCTCTTCCACCTCAGAACTAGATAATGCTATATAATCTACTTTTTTTATCTGAAGATATCACATATTATTATTCATATGCATAGTTATGGATCACATTTATTCCAAGTGATTCTAGAATATCTTCTTTACAGAATTTCTTATTTGCCCAGACATTGGCAACACATGTTGCACAGATTTCAAACTTGGATTCTAGGAGAACATTTCTAGAGCAGCAAAACATAACCAGACATATATAGAATAAGTCCCAAATGGGCACACAAAAAGTCTTACCTAGGCTTTGAAGAATGCTCACGTAGGGCAGAATTAGACATGCTCCATAAAATATGTATATATTGTA
Organism: Bombina bombina; assembly: GCF_027579735.1. Taxonomy (NCBI): domain Eukaryota; kingdom Metazoa; phylum Chordata; class Amphibia; order Anura; family Bombinatoridae; genus Bombina; species Bombina bombina. Next base: position 998,838,668 of record NC_069504.1, on the reverse strand, counting down.
GTAAATATATGTGACTAGAAGTAAAATGTATGTAACACAAAATCTTCAGAATTAAATAATGTGTGCTTGCAATGAAGGAAAGGTACATTGGAACCCTTGGATTTTAAATGTCCTCAGTGACCCCAAGCTGGTCAAATCCTGCTGGCAGTCACATGACACTAAACACCTAAATAAAACATGTTTCATGTGACCACAGGCATGTGACATCATTAGAGACAAGACAAATCTTTCAGCCACAATGAGCACAAGCTAAGATGAACGTTATTACGTAAGCATCACCTGCTGCTTGTAGAGCCACTCAAGTAATACCAAGCTCAGGAAAACTGCCCATCTTGTAATGCACAGAAAACATCAAGGGGCCGATTTATCATGCCCCGTATGCATCTTAATGCATCTGTTTCCGTGCGAGCCTTCAGGCTTGCTGGAGAAAGGAGTTAAGAAGCAGCAGTCTTAAGACCTCTGTTCCTTAACTCAACCACCACCTCTGAGGCGGCGGACAGCAATTAGCCCAATCGGATGTGATTGGGTTGATTGACACCCCCTGCTAGTGGCTGATTGGTTGCAAATCTGCAGGGGATGGCATTGCACAAACATTTCACTAGAAATGCTTGTGCAATTATAAATGCCGACAGTGTATGCTGTCGGCATTTATTGATTTGCAGTTGACATTATTAAATCAGCCCCCTAGTGTGATTGGGAGCTTTCAACTACAGATCTGGCAAAAAGTGGATTTTACTTTCCATCCTTTTTTATAAGCATAAGAAAATCCATTTAATTAAAAGAACATGAAATGCAGAATGTAATTCCCAATGAAATGTTTCATTATGCATTATGAAAACACTTTGCTAAAAACTTTCATTACATTTTTTACTTGATTTTCCTGTCATTTAAATCTAAAAATGTTAGCTTTTCCACTTTCCCCAAAGGCAGGAGTGCATTCCAGATTTCAAAACCTTGGTCTGCTAATAAACTCTACAGAGATAGTATAACCCCTTCACTACCAAAACTTTCAGAGAAGAACGTGCCCAAAATACTGGAGAATTTTTAGCATTTTTGCCATCAATCCATTTAAATAAAAATAGAGCCTCTCTATTTTTTTAAGTAGACAACCCAAGGTATTGACCTACGCCCTTTTTGGTATATTTCATGCCACAATTTCACCGGTAAATGCGATCATATATATATATAAAAAAAAAATTTGTTATCTTTTGCACAAACTTTGGGTTTCTCACTGAAATTATTTACATATTGCTTGTGCAATCATGTCACAAATGGTTGTAAATGCTTCCCTGTGATCATCTTTGTACATAAATAGCAGACATACATGGCTCTGCCATTGCTTTTTGGTAATTAGAATGCTAATAATTGCAGCTGTGCACCACACTTCTATTATTCCATGCAGTGAAGGGGTTAATCAGGTAGCTTTTTAAGGTTCCCACTTCCCACCCCCTGATCCCCCCAAAAAGCTCTCTTCCTCCCTCATCCCCACTGGTCACCATCATCTTAGATACTGGCAGACAGTCTGCCAGTATGCAGTTTAGTTTTTTTTTTTTTTTTAATAATAATAATAATAATTATTATTATTTTTATTTTGTTCTGCAGTGTAATGATCCTCCTTAACCCTTCCCCCTCCTTCATCCCCCCAAATAGTTCTCTAACCCTTCCCCTCCCACTACTTGCAGCCATTTTTAGTATTGTCTGCCAGTACCTATAAAACACATAAAAAAATAAAAAAATCTGTAGTGTAGTGGTCCCCACACCTCCGGAAATCATAAGGTCTTAACCCCCTATTCCATCTTACGACTTGCCATGTAACCTTATAACTATAAATAAATAGACCAGACACATAATTGGGAGAAAAACAAAGACCAGTCACGGTCACGTTTATTTAAAATAAACGCCTAACTTGTGCCTGCGATGATATTTATTACCATTGCAGGCCCTCAAATAAATTAACTTTCCAAACTTGGCAACAAGTTTGTTACAACAATCCGTTGGCGGCATCTATCCCTAACCTAACCCCTACCAGCAGCTGGCCAAGGCCCCTTTCGGTGTTTGCAGCATGACACCCGGCTGTTCACGCCCAATGGCACAAAAAGAGAGCTGTGAAAGTAAGAGATTTTCAGCCTGTAATCGCGAGGGAGGGGACCCCCTAAGCCGGCGCCTAGGCGGGCGTAACCCCCCCTTTTCTAGACTGTCACTCTTCTCCTTCTGTGCCCACTCCCCAGGGCCTTGACCACCCGCCACAAGAGCCAGGTGTCCTCTTGCCGCCAAACCAAAAATCTGTAGTGTAGTGGTCCCCACACCTCCGGAAATCATAAGGTCTTAACCCCCTATTCCATCTTACGACTTGCCATGTAACCTTATAACTATAAATAAATAGACCAGACACATAATTGGGAGAAAAACAAAGACCAGTCACGGTCACGTTTATTTAAAATAAACGCCTAACTTGTGCCTGCGATGATATTTATTACCATTGCAGGCCCTCAAATAAATTAACTTTCCAAACTTGGCAACAAGTTTGTTACAACAATCCGTTGGCGGCATCTATCCCTAACCTAACCCCTACCAGCAGCTGGCCAAGGCCCCTTTCGGTGTTTGCAGCATGACACCCGGCTGTTCACACCCAATGGCACAAAATGAGAGCTGTGAAAGTAAGAGATTTTCAGCCTGTAATCGCGAGGGAGGGGACCCCCTAAGCCGGCGCCTAGGCGGGCGTAACCCCCCCTTTTCTAGACTGTCACTCTTCTCCTTCTGTGCCCACTCCCCAGGGCCTTGACCACCCGCCACAAGAGCCAGGTGTCCTCTTGCCGCCAAACCATAAGCCAACAGGCAACTATCATACATAACAACTAACAATCCAATCAACAAAATGTTTTTTTTTTATATAACTAGCAATAGAGCGCTCCTGATGTCTTTTAGGAAGATATCCAACCCAGCGTCCATCAGGTGGACACCATCAGGGCGAAACAAATCCTTCCTGTCGGCCGTTATGACCTCGTGTCTGACCACGAAGCCACCCAATGCCGTGACCGTCCTACCCATCTCCCGATTAACCTTTTTACGTACATTGTACGCAGCCTTCTGGGTCACAATATACCTCCAATGCAGTCGTGCGACCACATTGGACCATCCCAACTTAACATTCTTAAGCCATGTGTGAACCTACTTTAAGTCCGTCACCATCCTTTTAATTAAATCCAATGCGGGGAGTGACCCCAAGTCATTTCCCCCGAGGTGCAGCACTATCACATTAGGCTGCCCCCACCTCCTGTGTGTGCCTCCTGCAATAATGCTGGCAGATCCGCCCACGTAAGGCCCCTGCGCCCTAACCATTGGAAGTTCGCCCTGGACATTGCAAATCCAAGTTGCTGCCCTTCCGCTGAACGCAGCACCCTGATGGACGCCCAATGGATGTACGAATGTCCTACAATCCATACTCGAACAGGAGGGGAATTTCCACCTCTCACACCTGGCGAAACAGAGCAAAGCCTGTTACCTGTCATACCCTTCACCATCCATTACCACTGACTCCTAAACCCACTCAAACCATGCCCCCAACACCCGCACCCCCACGGATGTTACAGTACGCACCTACTAAGTGGGCCTAATATACCCTTTGTACTGGGTTGACTTCCATCTACCCAACCTTTTTAATCTCACCTGCCGATGTACCAGCCGCCGCGCTAGTAGCCACCCCAATCCTGAAAGAATGGGGCGATATCTTTTTCGGATCTAGCCCCGCCTTCTCTGCTGTCTTGGCGAGTACCTGCCGAAACTGAAACAAGGACAAGGCGCTGCCATCCTCATGCACCAGAAACTGTTTACTGCCTTGTGCCCTTACTTTCTGGAACTCCTCAACACACCGTACCGGGCAACACTCCACGAATTCATGTTTCGCAAGTGGCAGCCAAGCCACCCTTTCCCTCCTGGTCCGTTTTGGACCGAGGCACGAACAAGAGCAGTCCCCTCCCCTGAGCAACGCATGTGCTCTGCTAGGATGCCCCCTTTTCCTTTATGTTTTGAGGAGGCAACCAGCTCTCCAACCCGTAGCGCTCCGGCAAACGCCAGGGCAAATGACGCTTTAAACAGGAGCCTCTCATACTCTGATGTACAGATCGATAGCAATTGGATCGCCAATTGCCTTAAATGACCTGATGTTATGGGCTCCCTCCGATCCTTTGGACGGGGGGAAATTCACCTGCCTAACCAAGAATGACCTGGAGTGGTCGACATAACCCAATGCCTTATTAAAGAATGCCAGCGCTGCCAGTTTGCCTGCCGCTCCCATTCTACTAGACCCTCCTAGCCTTAATTGTGCCAACCATTCCAGTACCGGAACCCTGGAAGCGTCTTCCACGCGTACTCCCGTCTGTTGGCAGAAAGCCACCCATTTGCTTCAGTGACTCATGTACGTAGCCCAAGTCTTAGGTGCCAGTGACAACCTGATTAAGGGGAGGGTGCCCTCCCAACCTGGAACAGCTGCCAAAGAAAAGACGGGCATGTTAGACCCTCCTTCGCGGCCCTGGGCGCTGCCCTCCTAAACTGCCCCCAGTTGAATAGAGAGAGTGCATCAGCGATGACATTATACACCCCCGGGATGTGTTTGGCCGTGAACGTGATGTTGAGCTCCAAGCAGCGCAACACCAGGTGTCTCAAGTAGCACACTATCCCTGGGGAGGATGCGGACAATCTGTTAATGGCGTACACCACACTCAGATTGTCCGACTAGAACACCACTGATCTATTAGACAGTCTCCTACCCCAAATTTCCACCGCAGCCACAATGGGGAAGAGCTCCAGCAAAGTCAAGTTCTTGACACAGCCAGCCTCCACCCATTCGTGAGGCCATGGCCCTGCACTCCATTCACCATCCAGGTATGCGCCATACCCGAAACCGCCGGCTGCATCAGTGAACAGGTGCAACACCTGATTAGAAACCATCGGGTGCCTCCACAGGCAAACCCTGTTGAAGTGTGACAGAAATGTGTCTCACACAACCAGATCCTCCTGCACCTCCGAGATTCTGACCCATTTGCCACTGCCAATTGGCCCCTTCAGTTGCCCTTCCAGGCGCCTGTTAAAGACCCTTCCCATTGGAATCGCCCTTCCGGCAAAATTCAGCAAACCCAATAGGGATTGCACATCCCTTCTTGCCACTCTCTCTTGCCCCTGCACTAGCCGCACCATATGCCGCATACGCTCCACCTTATCGTCCGGCAATCTGCATAGAGCCCTGACAGTATCAATCTCTATCCCCAAGAAAGTAAGGCATGTGCACGGGCCCTCCGTCTTGTCAGCAGCCAGGGGGACTCTGAACCTTTCTGTTATATCCCTCATTACACACATGAGCCGCGCACACTCCATGCTTCGTGCTCTCCTACCAGCAGAAAATCGTCCAGGTAGTGGGCCACTGACCCACCCCCAGACGCCACCTGCACCACCCAATGAAGGAATGAGCTGAAACACTCAAACAACGAGCAGGACAGCGAACACCCCATGGGCAGGCACCTGTCCACATAGAATGCCCCCTCGAACTTCATCCCCATAAGCCTAAAGGCTGAGGGGTGTAGTGGCAATAATCTAAATGCTGACTCTATGTCTAGCTTTGCCATCAAAGCCCCGGGGCCCTTCATCCGCACCAAAGCCAGCGCCTCATCAAACGATTGATAGTGCACTGTGCTAAGTTCCGGATCAATCGCGTCATTCACTGACGAACCCTTAGGGAAGTACAGGTGATGAATCAATCTGAACTTTCCTGCCTCCTTTTTAGGGACGACCCCCAGGGGGAAGATCACAAGGTCCGCTATAGGCATAACTGCGAATGGACTGGACACCCGGCCCATCGCAACCTCCTTAGCCAATTTGTCCCTAACCACCTGTGGGAACTCGTAGGCTGTCTTCAGGTTCCTATGAACCCCAGACCCCACAACCATACCCAGCACTGGTATCCGAAAGCCCACACCCAACCCGTCCCGGAGCAGCTCCTGATCCGGGTAATCGGCCAGCCATGGCATCATGGCTGACAGGTTAAGCGGTGTTGGGGCCCTTAACTCCAGTTCCCGGCTTAATGGCCGGCATGGCTTGTCCCTGTTCCTTTCTTTTTCCACATTCCGCTCCTGGGTGGGGCCCTCCGCAGTACTTGCAGATGTGCTGAAAGGAACAGTTGCTCCCTCTGTCACACAATTTGTCCTAGAATTTCCAGCACTCTCGGCTCTTCTCCCCTGCTTCTGCCCAACCCGCCCCTGCACCTGGCGTGCAGGGGAGGGGAGGGGGGATGCCCCCTCCAAGCCCAATTTGGACCACAGATGCATGTCCTTTGTCCCAAAATGTAGCAGGGGGTTGCCAACCATTTTTCTCCGGAAGGCCATGTCGTACTCATGCCATGCGCCCTCTTTAAACCTGACATGGATGTCTTCAATGGTGTCCTGGTGTTTGAACAAGTTGTGCCCCTGTAAGGGCCACCTATCCACATAGCAGGACGCCAGGACCCTGAAGCATTTCAACTATTCTTCATAGGTTTCTGGCCTACGCACCCGTTTAGGACCGGATCCGTCCATAGCCCGCTCTTTGGCCCTGAACGCATCCAGCGAGAGCTCAAAAATATTAACATAATGGCCCTCCTGAATTTTTTTAATAACTTTCGCCTTAAGATGGCCATAAAGGGAGTGCACCAGGCAAGGATATGTGTCTCCCTGCGCCGCAACTTTGCGTGGAACTGGTGTCTCCAAGGGCATATTTGGGCCTGTATCTGTCGGACCCGCTATCCCCTCTGTCTGCCCTGAACCCCCAGACCTCCCCTTTCCCCACTAGCCCTAGGTCCTCCCCGCTGTCTGAACCTGACCTGCTAGAAGAAGTGTCAGTGTCAGCGTGTGTAGTGTTTAGAACATAAGACTCACCCCCCGCCGGTCTGTCAGCATCCGCAGCTGTCATCTGGACTGGATTAGCCTCCCTCTGCTGTTCCCTGCTGTGCCCCGCCACCACTAGTGCATTGGTTGATCTCTCAGCCGCCACGGTCTCTGCTGCCGCTGTAACCTGGGGAGACAAAGCAACTTGGGGAGACATCTGGTTCACAGGAGGGGCCCCAACTGAGGCCCCCGTCCTAGCCCCACTCTGCACCCCCCCTGTATTCATGCCCAGCGCGTTTGCCAATGCCCTAGAAATAATTGCCTCTTGACCAGGACCCCCCTGGGCGTTCTCACTGAACCCAGGTGAAGCCATCATACCAGCATCACGCATTGCTGCATGTACTGCCCTTTTGATCATTTCCTCCATACACACTCCCTGATTATCATGCATTCCAGCCCTATTTAACAAGTTCTGGGCGTTCATAGTAGCCCCACACACAGCTCTATGCATACTCCCCAAAAATTGGTCTGTGTTCCTAGCACGTGTCATCCCCACATGCTCCCCAGCTAAACTCCCCTGCTGCTACATTCCCACATTCACAACCTGCAGGACATTCCTCCTTTCCACATGCTCCATCTGCGCAAGAGCGCTGGTTCCGGGCCTACCCGCTCCATCCTCTGTCTCAGCCCTCTCCACATGTGCACCTACTGCCCTCTGCGCATGCGCGCTTGTTCCGGGCCTACCCGCACCATCCCCTGCTAGCGCCGCACCGACACCCCAGGTAAGTGCCCTGAAGCCTCCCGGACCCTCCCTGTGGCCATCGGAGCCCTCCCCATGAACCGGAGCCTCCCCAAGTTACCTGGGCTGCTCATCCCTGGCTCCTGCATCCCTCTCTCCAAGATGGAGGCCACGATCCTCACTGGAAGCACGTGACGTGGAACTCTCGTGAGAGCCGCCATCTGTGGAGGGAGGGCCTGCTGCGCACTCTGCAATTGCCTGCCCGCAAGCCTCAACACTCCCCCCGGCAGCCACCGCAACTGCTCCAGCCCGGCCCTGGGCCAGAACCGCCGCCATGGCAGCTGGCGGGAGAGCAGGCAACATCGCAGGCGCTATGCCTAGCGCCCTATCCGACCCCATCAGCTCCCCAGGCCCATAATCTGAAGCAGGCCCTGCCTCAGACGTCAGGCCCCTCTCCACATTAGGCCCCACTACCACAACCGGGCCTGTAGACATCCCTTCCAGGCCCCCTTGATCCCCCCTGGCTACATGCCTCCCCCTGGGGATGAACAAACATGGGGCAACCCTGGGGCAGGTGTGCTATACCTTTTATTGGGGCCTATGGCTACATCCTGACCCCCACTAGTTTGGGCCTGTTTCCCAGGGCTAGGCCCACCTCCCCCACCTCTCTTAGGCCCCTTCCCTTTATTAAAGCTCCTGCTAGGTGGGGGTTTTTGGGGTGTAGGGGGTACCGCATCATCTGACATGTCTTCCTCTCTCTGCTTTGCAGGTCCCTTCTTCCTAGCTGCAACCTCCACCACCTCCCGAAATCGCTTAGGAGGCACTGACTTCCTTCTAGATCTCTCCATCATCCAAGCTCAGATCACAGGAAAACGTTCTCCTTGAAGTCTGGAACAGAAAGAGGCCGGATACCCTGCTGCAGGATCCTATAAAGGTAAGCACAAAACACCGCCTCCAACCCTGCAACATTGTAACAAAAACACTCTAGCATTCTCCAGACTTCAAGTTGGTAATCCCTTAATGTTGTTACAGGCCCACTAGAGGGCCCTCCACTCTCATTAGTTAGGGAAATCGTTGCTTTCTGTATTTGCTGCATATACTCTATTAAGGGATCGCTATGTTAAAACAATATTTGAAGCACAAAGTCTGAGATTTTGCATATCTATTTTGCATATCTATTTTGCATATCTTACCTAGAATCTTGTGCATTGGTAACAATTTATATGGAGTTTAACTGGGGAAAAGCAAGCAGGGATACTTGCCTAGATGTGCTAATTTCCTATGCAAATTGTTATATATATATATATATATATATATATATATATATATATATATATATATATATATATATATATGTTACGGTTACCCTTAGTCTCGCTGAGAGATGGACCGCTTAGTAGCCTGGATCCCTATTGCTAAAGAGGGGAGAAGCTGCTTTCCATAGTATTCTATATGAGTCTCGCAAATATAGAATAATCTCCCTTAGCTGCAGTACAGCTAGGATACCCTTCTGCCCACAAAAACGAGTCAACGCTGCGATTGAGGGTCAAACAAGAACTCAGGACTGGGATGCCCAGCCTGCTTTTTATTAAGGTTACATGCACACAGGGCACTCCCAGGGGGAGAGGGGGGGAAGCACAAAATCCCCCATCACACATTTAGATAGAGAGCACTGTCCTTTGACAGGCCACAATAGGATTACAGTACTTAAGATAACAAGTTTACAAGTTCATCTTATCAATTAGCAGTCTGGCTCCAGAGGTGATTAGACAATAGTTTCTAAAAGCTGAAAAAAAAGAGTTAACTCTTTATGAAATGAAACTTGTTACAGATTTCTTGGAGCCCTTCTTAGGCGCTGGCTTGCTGGTTCAGGCATTGCTGCTGGGAAATAAGCTCTTCACAACAGAATAACTAATGCTTCTGTAACATTGCTCCCTTTCTGTGGAACACTCTGGCAGACACGGTCTGACCCCTTTTCGGGGCAGACTAAGGCTGTCCAGACCGCTGGTTATGCGGGGCTGAGGTCGGTTTGTCTGGACAACCCGTCGGCGTTGCCATTCTGTTTCCCAGGTCTGTAAGTAATGGTGAAATTGAAGGTTTGCAACGATAAGCTCCAACGTAATAGCCTGCCGTTATCTCCAGAGACCCGGTTCAGCCACACCAACGGGTTATGGTCGGTGACCAGAGTGAACTCCTGACCATATAAATAGGGAGTCAATTTCTTTAATGCCCACACCAAAGCCAAACACTCCTTTTCGACCGCTGCATAGCTGACTTCGCGGGGCAGGAGCTTCCGACTGATGTAGGCAACTGGATGCTCCCCTCCATCTTCGCCTACTTGGCTGAGGACAGCTCCCAGCCCGAACATGGAAGCATCTGTATGGACGATAAAACGTTTGTTAAGGGCTGGGGCCGCCAAGACAGGAGCGTTAATTAGAGCATTTTTGAGAGCCTGGAAAGCCGTTTCACAGTGGGGAGACCACAGGACCTGTCGAGGTAAGTTCTTCTTGGTCAAGTCAGTCAGGGGTTTGGCAAGTGTGCTGTAGTCTGGTACGAACCGTCTATAGTACCCTGCCGTGCCCAGGAAGGCTAGGACCTGAGTCTTAGTGATGGGGGTGGGCCAATTGGCGACAGCTTCTATTTTGGCCGGCTCTGGTCGCTGCTTTCCACACCCCACCCGGTGACCCAGGTACTGTACCTCGGCCATCCCAAAGTGGCATTTTTCTGGCTTCAGAGTCAGGCCAGCAGCCCGGATCTGATCCAGAACCATTCCCACATGAGCTAAGTGGTCCTCCCAGGACTCACTGTGGATCGCTATGTCGTCCAGGTAGGCGCAAGCAAAACTCTGGAAGCCATCCAGGAGCCTATCCACCAAGCGCTGGAATGTAGCTGGGGCATTCTTCATCCCAAACGGCATTACCCTAAACTGATATAAGCCGAATGGGGTGACGAATGCCGACTTGGGGATAGCCTCCGGGGCCAGGGGAATCTGCCAGTAACCTTTGCAGAGGTCAATAGTGGTCAGGTAATTTCCCCTGGCTATACGATCGAGTAGCTCGTCTACCCTGGGCATAGGGTAAGCGTCCGTCACGGTATTTTCATTGAGCCTCCGATAGTCTACGCAGAACCGGGTGGTCCCATCTTTCTTGGGCACCAAGACAACTGGGGAGGCCCAGGGACTATCGGAGGGCTCAATTACCCTGAGCTGGAGCATCTCATCGATCTCCTTCTTCATTCCTGTCCTAACTGCTTCGGGGATTCGGTACGGAGCCTGGCGCAAGGGAGCTTGTCCCGGAGTATCTACCTGGTGGGTGGTTAAAGTAGTGTACCCTGGCTTCGGGGAGAAGGTGAGGTGTTTGGACTGGAGGAGTTGGTTGAGCTGCTCCCTTTCAGTGGGGCTAAGTCGGTCCCCTATCTGAACCTGCGCCACTATACCTGTGGGGAGGCTCTTTTCTAATAGGTCTGGAATGGGTAAACTGTCGGGGTCTTCCTGAGGGGAACAACATACGGCCGTCACGTTCTCTGGTCGCTCAAAATATTCCTTGAGCATGTTTACATGGAATGTCTTTCTAAGATTGTTGTCGTGGCAGCTAGCTATCACATAAGTGGTGTCTCCCCTTTTCTCTACGATCTGGTAGGGACCCTGCCAGGACGCCTGCAATTTGTCTGTCTTCACCGGCTTAAGTACTAACACCTTTTGTCCTATGGTGAAGATTCTCTTTCGGGCCCCCCGATCGTACCATACTTTCTGTCTTCTCTGGGCCAACTGGAGATTAGCCCGCACGGATTTGGCTAATTGCTCCATTCGGTCCCTGAGTTCCAGCACGTATGGCACAATTGGGACACCGTCAGCCTCCATCTCTCCCTCCCAGTGCTCCCGGATCAGGTTTAGGGGTCCCCGTACCTTTCTTCCGTAGAGCAACTCGAAGGGAGAGAACCCTGTCGTTTCCTGGGGCACCTCCCGATAAGCAAATAGGAGGTGCGGCAGGAAGCGTTCCCAGTCTCGGTATTCCTGAGTGAACGTCTTGAGCATTTGCTTGAGGGTCCCATTGAACCTCTCACACAGCCCGTTCGTCTGGGGGTGGTATGGGGAGCTTAGGAGGGACTTAATTTTGCAAACCTGCCAGAGTTGTTGGGTCAATTCAGCCGTAAATTGGGTGCCTCGGTCGGATAG